>NW_006263780.1:101958-114520 GCF_000469605.1 Apis dorsata | reverse complement strand
ATTAAAAAAAAAAAAAAAAAGAAAGAAAGAAAGAAAAAGAATGAAATCCACATTGGCCGTGTTGCAATTTATCACGAAGTAGATACTTACAAGATACTTACAACTCGAAACGTAGTAATCAAGATCGAATGTTCAACTTTGCTCGCATATTTTGTCACGGATCGAAGGATTTCGATCTTTTACTTTCGCCGTCTCGAAGTAAAAATCGCGGAAATCAGTTTGACCGATCGTTTTCCCTCTTTTTTCTTTTCATCCCCTACCTACGGATCGCAGCGCCAATGCTCGATGGCGGAAGAACGCCGATCTAACGTGGATCGTTTCGTTTCGCAATTAACTTTTTACTCGGTGATTACTATTTCGATCCACCGGTTACCGCCAGTTTTAACGATCACGAGCGGTCATTGTGGAATTTCTTATTTGTTAATAGACCGAGATCAGTATTCGGGCGTCGATGTGGATAATTGCACTGGCATGCGTGCTCTCCTCCACAAAATTCGATTAGGAATCGCTTCGAATCGAATCGAGTTTCTCACAGAGATAATTAAAAAGGATTAAAAGGAAAGGAAATTTTTCAAACTAATTTCAGATAAAAATTAAAATTAATTGTTGATATAGGTAAAAAAATATAATTCTTTAAATGCACGATCGAATTTTCGTTCGATCCAGTGTACAGCACAATGGTAATTGTGCGGAAATCTCTGAGAGATCCATAGAAACGATTAGATCTTTTTGTCAAAGTAGAATTTTGTGAAATTTTTTGCTTCTTTTTTTTAAATTTTCATCGCGTTTCCATCAAATTGGCGAGTTTCGAAGACTTTCCAACACTTTCTTCAAGTAGACTGTAAAATTGCATCAATATTCATACGTAACGTTAAAATTAACAGCACGTAACAATTCAACTGAGAATCGTTCGATTTGCAATGCAAAACGATATTGCTGACACTAGTTGATTTTACGACATCACATGGAAAAATGGGAATTGTGGTGAATTAATATTAACGTGGCTTTTGACGTAGTCTCCTGCGATTTTAAATTTATTTCATACAGTTGAGGAATATAGGAAAAAATGACATAGATAATAAATTGTTTAATTTAATTTTAAAACTATCTCAATATTACATTATTGTATGTAAGCATATTCCTTAAAAAAAAATGTACTCAAAATCTGTACCCTTCTCAAAATAATTAAATATAAGTTAAGTTTAAAAGTATCTCTTAATTTGTAAAAAATAGAGAAAAAAAATATCGATTAATGGCGTTTGAAGTTGTGGCGGGAAAATTGAAAATCGTATTCTTCATTTCTAAATAATTCGAATTTTTTTTTATTTGAAATCATTTTTTAAATTCATTGCACTAGAGATTGAGAATTATTAATATTATTATACTTGCAATTCCCATAAATTTTTTCAAGAACATAAAAGTAATAAATTAAAATTGATTTTTATGAATTTTCCATCTCTTACACGTGTCATAAAATTTGTACAATTTGTCTTTGTAAATTTTCCATGCATTTTCCTCCTTTCTCCTTGCTGTTTCTTTGATCGATTCTCTAATAATTTGCTACATCCCTTGATGAAACTTGTTATTACTCGTTACAGACATTTGCTTCGTTAAAAAACGTTATACAAAATATTATACAATTAAGCAATCTGAATTTGTGTGAATGGCGTAACATTTACTATGATTTACGATTATTTACGAACTTACACGGTTTGTAATTTCACTGGCGCGCACATTTCTCATTTTTACAACTAACGCGTGTAATTGTAAATTCTTTACGTTATAATTCTCATATATTTGTCATTACATAAAGAAATTCTTCGAGGATTCTTGAAAATAAAATAAAATATTTTTTTTCCTTTAATACATGTTTCTAGGCCGTCTTGAAGAATGATTTGCTAATTTATTACGTTTATGTATTAAAAAAAATCTATTTACATTTTAATTTGATTTTATTCTTCTTCTTTTCCATTCAATCAATTCCATTCTTATAATATTCTTTCATAAATGGCGTATTATTATTCATTATCATTCAGCATTTAATTTCAAGATTATTTGTCACGAATAATTTTTTTTCCAGCCAGTCACGTAAATTATTCTTCTTTTATTTCTTCTAGTCAGCAATTTTAAATTCAATTTTTAAATTTAATTCTTATATTTAATTTTTTTATTTGAAGCTTCTTCAAATTTAAACTTCATTTCTGAATTTTTCAATTTAATACTCAAAGATCCTTCGATCGCTAAAATAACTTAAATTTCATACATTCACTTTCAAGCATGCGATATTTAACCAAAAATACTTCAGAATCATTTTCAATATTCACTCGAACGAAATTCTCCAAATTAAAACACGCCAAAACTCGTTTCATCGCCATCTTCGCAATCCACCCCTCCTCCTCCTCCTCCTCTAATTAAATCAAAAACTTCAACTTGCTCCACTTCCACTCCTTCCCTCTAAAATTTCTTTATCTTTTCTATCTCTCTTTTCCATCTCTTTACAGAATTCGAGCAACGAGCGAACGAAATTGGCGAAATTGGCGAAGGAAAAACGGATGGATCGTGGCAAAAGGCGATTCGACGCCAAGTACCACCGTTCTCCAGCCATCGACATCGGCACTATGGACTGGACCAATGACCGACAACTGGCACGAGGTAATCAACATGTCTGATTGCGATAAGGCAATCTTTGCACACCGTTGCTCGGGGATCGTGGGTTTAGATATCATCCCCCCGTCTTTCGATCGGTTAGTCGTCCAGTATCTGCCGCGATGCACGCTCTTCTTCCACGACTTTGGTACGAACGATTTTCTCTTTCTCCTCTCGAGTCCATCCTAGTACAAGTGCAAGTATATCCGTTTCAATTATGATATTATTTGTGGTTCAACGCAATAAGGTGGAAATGTGGTGTTTGTGCGAACAACTGAATCGAATTTTGTTGAAATGATAATGTATTTACATCGAAGAGAGAAGTATCGATGTTAAATTGTGAGCAATGGAAATTATGAGTTAGATCAATAATGATACGATAAAACAGTTTGCATCACTTTTACTCTCTGGAATTGACCTCTTGAAACGATGATGTATCTATCTATCCTGTATGTACAATTTCTGAGTTAAATATTAAAAATGAGGTGTTAAAGAAAATAAAAGATTGTGGAAGTTCAGAAGTTTATTTTTCTTAATCTTGACTTGTTGCGTTGACAGGATAATTTAAATAAATTAGAGGATAGGTTTTTTATATATATATATATGTATGTATAAATTGGTAGTTGAATTTTAGACTGAGAAGCATCAGATATCAAGTGAAACAATCAAAATCTTAATTTTGGAAAATATGTACAAAATAGTTTGTTTTAGAAATCTCTTTTGTTCAAACAATCTATGTTTTTTTACACTTTTCTAAATATTTCAAGTATCAATCAACTGTCTATCTTGATTTGTGTTGACAGAGGATAGATTTTTCTATACATAAGTTGATGATAGTTTTTACACTTTTCTGAATATTTCAAGTATCAATTATCTACGCAATTCCATTAACGAACGTCACCGGTCAGAGATATATTATGCAGAAACAAAAGTAATATAAATACACAATTTACAAAGATACAAAACACGGAAGAAATAAAGTTTCACAAGCCGCGGATCGAATATGTTTGCGGTTTAGAAATGCAATAATGATGTAATAATGCTATATTTCATTTACATTAAATTTAATTTTAATTCGTTCAAATCGATAATAATACTCTGATAGATTACCATTTGAATAAATTATCGTACTACATAGAATCTTTAAATTGATTGAAATTGTTTATTCTTAACAATCCTTTTAATATTTCCTTCTAATTCTATTTTGATTTATAAATAATTAATAATTACATTATTTATAATTAATCGTTATAATTAGAATTTTTCAAATTGTACATTAAGAATGTTTTAATAACATAATATGTATAGCCTTGATTTGTTTTTAATAAGTTTTTTTTATTAACATTTTATTAACATCCACTTAAATATGCATCTATCGTATAATCGATCGATTTAAATGCAAAATTTCTTATTAAACGTTGATACGAGAACACAAACATGTAATTATTCTTCATTATTTAAAATTATTAAGATCAAATTTTAATAATATTTAAACAAAAATTTTTTTTTTTTTTATATTATATAATGATATTTATATCTTAAGATTTTTCTTCCTTCAATGTTCAAAAAATGGAAAATAATTTTCTTATAATTAATATATAAACAAACGTTATTAAATTTAAAAAAAAATGTTGTTTTATCGTTCCTTGTCGTTAATTGAGATAGATCAAGGTTAAAAATTATATTTCTTTCTACAAATACTTAATAATGCGATCAACTGATGTTTTTCTACGTTTTTTCTTTTTTTTCTAGCCTAATGGCACTTCTAGTTCCTGTAATCTTCGCCGTTTTACGTAAGTATTTCTTTATAATATCATCGTCTTTAATCTTTAATAATTAATTTTATTTTAAAAAATAGAAGGATCTCTATATTGATTATATATTATTAAGATATTTTTATATCATTATATATTTTCTATATTCATTCGTTTGAATGGCAAGTGGCAATAAAATTATAGCAGATTATAAATTATGTTATCCATCTTTTTTTTTAACAAAATTATTCACGAATAATCTTAAAATAGATTCTATTCTTTATCTGTTAAAAATTCCTTCCATTTTTAGCATTAAACCATTTATTTTTATTTCGAATTGATTACGTATTACAAGCTAATTTTGACGTCGGTCAAATGAATTAATCTCGAGAGTTTGTTATCACAGACAGAGATCTTCGTGAAAAGATTTTTGAGAATCGATTGCAAAATTTCGATTTAGTAGCGATTCTTCGAGAAAAATAGAAGTATGTCGCGTGCATTTTAAACATGGTTTCGACATTGTATCGTGCCACTTTTCAAAGAGGAGAGGGCCACGACCTTAAACTCGTTCGATGCAAGATCGCCAATCCGATGCACTATTTTTTCACAAATCGATTGAATGGAATTCGTGAAAATTTGAATTTCGAAAAAATTAAATAATGTAAATATTTTAAAAAATAATCAAATTCCGAATCACGTGCTTGAAATTCTATCTATTATCTTTTTTAATTAAAAATACGTGAATAATATCAATATTATTAATCAAAATTGTATTTCTCGAATTTTTCTACATTTTACGATATCGTTTGTGATTATCTTCATGCTTCGAAAATCAAGAAAATTTCCATTAAAAAACGAATCATTAACTTGCAATTTTACTAATTTACCATAGAAATTAATAAAAAAATTCATCGTTCAAAATAGTATCAACTTCAACAAAATATTATTATTCATCTCTTTTCTCATCCTCCTCCTCTATAATTTTTTAATTTCCCTAGATTTCCTTAATTTCCTTCTTGTGCTCCAAATCCATCTCTCGAATTCTCCCTTTTTCACTTTCAATTTCCTTTTTATCTGTCCAACCAACCAAAGAAACGGATAATTAGTCAATTAAACAATTGAATGGCACAGCG
The DNA here is from genome assembly GCF_000469605.1 of Apis dorsata. Taxonomy (NCBI): domain Eukaryota; kingdom Metazoa; phylum Arthropoda; class Insecta; order Hymenoptera; family Apidae; genus Apis; species Apis dorsata. Next base: position 108,987 of record NW_006263780.1, on the reverse strand, counting down.
TCGTACATAAAACCGTGCAAGAAGAGAGATCCGGACATAAACGAGTGCATCACGAGATCGATCGATCAGCTTCGCGACAAATTATCGGCTGGAATACCGGAATTCGAGGCGCCACCCATCGAGCCCCTGTACCTCAAGCAAATTCGCCTGTCCAGGGGACCGGTTGGAGCAAGACTTGACGTCAATCTCACGGATTTGCGGGTAAATTTGTGGAATGAGATCGTTCCACATTGATCGACATTACTCTTTTTTATAATTTGAAAAAATATCTAAATATATTTACTCTCACAATATTGCCCACAAGTATTTCGAAACGCGAGAGAATAATAAAATCGATATATAATGGGATCGACTAAAGAATTTTTCTTAAATATTGGAAAAAAGGGAACTAATAAAGGATTAATAAAAAAAAGATCGTGTTACGATTGATTGATAAGTTTTTTCGTGGAAAAAAATTTGGATTTCTGGAGCAATAAATGAGATACGATAATGTGACATTTCCTGATATTTTCTTGTATTATTTTTATTTTACAGGTGTTCGGTCCATCCACATTCAAAGTTCGAGATCTCAAAGCGGATGTCGAGAACGTGGTCTTCACTTTCAAGGTCAACTTTGAGAAACTCCATTTCCAAGGGAAGTATCAGATCGACGCGAGGGTGCTTTTGCTCAAGCTGACGGGGGAGGGAAACATCACTGGAACCTTTAGTAAATAAATTTCTTTTTTTCTTTTTTTTCTAAACCGATTTAACGGTTTTTAGAGTTTTCTATTTTTTTTTTTGCTCCTAATGAATATTTAATTTTTCACCTCCGTTTTTTTTTTTTTTTTTAAGCCGACTATGATTCAGACGTCGTTTTACGGGCGCGCAAAGTGTACAGAGACAATGATATCTATCTCAACTTTGAAAGAATGAAAGTAAAGATCAGGATTGGCAAAGCACACTTGCATCTTAGTAATTTGTTCGGCGGTGACACTGTTCTTGGTAAGTTAATTATAATTTTTCGAATAATCTTCTTTTTTTTTTTTTTTAATAATAAGTTAGATTCTCAATAAATTAGAAAATAAGTTAGAAAATCTCGTATCTATTTTATTTTAAACTATAATTCAAATTATAGTTTAAAATAAAAATGATAATCGCAATTGAATTGTGAAATTTGATTGAAAGATTAATAGTTAATGTATAATTTCATTCATTTCTTTCTTTCTTTTTTTTTTTTTTTTTTTTTTTAAGCTGCAGCCACCCATGATCTGTTGAACAACAACAATGCATTATTCTTGGACGAGATCACTCCAGTATTGGAAACATCCTTGGCGGATCTTTTCACAAACGTGGCCAACAAGATCACAAAATCTTTCACGTACAAAGAACTGTTTCCAGATGATTGAATCTTCCTTCCATTCATCCTTATCTTCGTCTTGTAAAAATTTGTACAGTTGCATTTTCTATTAATTTTTCAAACGGGTTTTCATAATTAACATATAATCATACGTATACTTAAATTTTGTACAATCGAAGGGAAGATTTTAAATTATAATATGTATAAAATTTGTTAAGACAATTTTAGCAATTTGTTAATTTTATAATTAAAAGAATAATATTTATATATATATAAAGAGAGAGAGAGAATTAAATGTACAATATATTTTGTACATAAAGTTTGTAAAATTATTTGGTGTTTTGAATATAGTATGAAAATAGAATGTACATTTCTATGTAATATTATAATAAAAATGAAATAAGATTTATTGAAACATTTATTCAATTTATAATTAAAACTATTATTAAACCTGATTGGAATATAATCATGACAAAATTACAAATATAGTTGATTATTTTCTAGCTTTTAAAATCATACTTTTTCGTGTAAAAAATAGATAAATAATTATTGTCAATCATTTAATCACTGTCAATCATTAATCACAAATTTTCCTTTTTAATAATTTTAAATGAAAAAAATTTACAATAAAAACATTTTTCCCATAAGATATAAAAATATGAAAAATTTAAGAATACTAAGTTAATTATTATAAAAATTAATATATGATTACACAACAATAAAAATAATTAAAGCGAGAATTATCTATCCATTTTTAATTTATCATTATAATACTATTGTAATGATCAATCATACTATGATGCATTTTAATATATATACCATGTATCAAAACTATTAAAAATAGATCTACTATCATTATCATAACGATTTAATTACTTATAAGTACGAGAAAAATCGAAAAAGAAGATTTTCTTTTTTTCAACACGTTTCTATTCAATTTCTTTTCTTTTCTTTTTTATTTTCAACATCGAGCAATTGTATACAACACGAAGTTTCAAAGTTTAATTATTCTTTACTGTTTTTAACACGAAAAATTTCTCATTCCTCGCAATCATTTATCATTTTTAATCCACTATTCAATTATATACAATATATTTCATCTGTGTGAAATATCACGATATTATTGCACTAATTTATTATCTCTCCTTAACGAAACGTGTCGAACTCATAATTAAACTTCTTGCATCTTAATCTAACAGACTAGGGAAGCAATTCTTGTTTCGTGAGAACGCTCAACGCTCTCGCGACCAATGCTCTGCTCACGGTCGCCGCTGTGTCCTCGATAATAGGACTGGCTATGTCCAGGACTAATCGTGGATTCGAGTTGAAGAATGTTGCCGCGGCCTCGGCTGGAAAGGAAGAAATTCAATGGGGAGAAGAGCGAGAAAAGATTGGGCAAAATAATTAAAGCAAAAGCCTTTTCACAAACGTGTGAAATTGTTTGTTGAATTTTTTTGAAAGAAAAGATCAATCGAAACTGGAAGAAGAACTATCATAATATTTTTAAGATTAATATCAGAAGAAAAAAAATTCGATCGAACTTACCCGCTGCACTATGATTGGGAGGTGCTTTCAATTCGATGTTTCCATTTTCAACCCGAATTTTCGTCACCAACTTGTCGATCTCGATCTTTTGCACCCCCTTCGCGTCCGTCACTTCCTTGCCCTGTGCCTGCACGTCCACCTTCGTGTCAGCTTCGTGCCGGAAGAAAAGAGGATCAAATTAGAAGAAACACTCTCTATTTATCTATTTCCTTACATCAAGCACCCCTTTATATTCTTTCTTTTACCACTACGATTTCGTTCTCTGTCCACATAACATAAGGATAAAAATTTCACTCACTGAAATTCCCTCTGAAGTTACCAGCCCCGTTCAACGGAAGCAGTAGCAGCCTTCCCTGAACGTCGTAGTTGCCGTTCATGTGCACGTGCGGCAGTCGAACCTTGATGTTCACCGACAGATCGTTCGGGTTCGCCTTCAAATCGTCGATCGCGAAATTCGTTGCGCCATAAACGCGGATCTGGCTCATGTTCGCCTTGATCTTCAACGTCTCCAGGTTTCTGTCCACCGTCAACGAGGGTAGGAAAAGCGGGTCCAGGGCGGGCAGCTTCAAGGAGGGGATACCGTTGGCCAGGTAAGGGGTTATGGCGTTCAATTGTTGGAGCACGCACACGTTGTATTGTATCAAGTCGTTCGTTCGTGGACACGGCCTTACACCAGGCGCTGGGAACAAGAAAAGTTTTTTATGAACGGGAAAGATTGAAAAGGGAGGAATTTTTTTTTTTTCTTTTAAAATACTTCTTGTAAAATTAATATTAATATGGGGTCAGTTCGTAAGTTTTTACGAATGGAAAAGATTTTTTTCTTTTAAAATATGTAAAATTAATATTAATACGTCAAAACGTATTTGTAATTTCGTTTTTATGAATGGAAAAGATTGAAAATTTGGAGAAACTTTTTTTTTTCTTTTAAAATACAAAATTAATATTAATATGGAGTCAGAACATTCGTAAGTTCATTTTTATGAATGGAAAAGATTGAAAATTTGGAAAGGAACTTTTTTTCTTTTAAAACATGTAAAATTAATATTAATAAAGGGTTAGAACATTGTAATTTCATTTTTACTAATGGAAAAGATTGAAAATTTGGGAAGGAACTTTTTTTCTTTTGAAACACGTAAAATTAATATTAATATGAGGTTAGAACATTCATAAGTTCATTTTTATGAATGGGAAAGATTGAAAATTTGGGAAGGAACTTTTTTTCTTTTAAAACACATAAAATTAATATTAATACGGAGTCAGAACGTGTTTGTAAGTTCGTAAAGAGAAATATTGAAATATTTGTAAGTATAATAGTAATTGGAATGGAAGGAGAACTGGAAGGGAACAGAGGAAGAAACTATCGAGGTTTCTCTCCCTATCGAGTTTCGCAAAGTTTCTAAAAGATTGGAATTTTCGTTCGAGTTACCAAAGTTCCCTCATTAGCAAAACTTCCTTTTACCTTGCGAAAGGGGTCCTGTGGCATTTCGATCCAACCAGTGAAAACCACACTGCTCGCGTGTTTCTCTAAAGCCTATAATTATTTTAGCTGCACTCGGTTTCAACAATTTGAATGACCTGCTTTCCTTTGCTTAAACGACCAGTTAAATATCTAACAAAATTAATCTTTCTATTTTACGTTTGTTTTATTATACTAAACGTTTTATTGTAGTAATTACTTATTCATTAAGTCGTATCATTAAGTCGTAATATTCTTTTTAATTCAAACTCGTAAATTATTCGCAATAAAATAATTTTGAGATTATATTTTTTACATTTCCTCTATTTTATAATGTATATTCTCTTTCTTGTACCATAATTTTATACTTCTACTTTTTCTTATCTACACATACACCAAATTCAATTTCAAACGTTCCACAGAATCCAGAAATTTATCACGGAAAATTTAATTTTTTTCGTGTAAAAATCTATCAAAATTTTTACATTTTTTTTTAGTGAAAAGTTGGCTACCTATACGTACACATATGTGCATAAAAATCGCGAAACGGAAATCGGCGAACGAGATCAACGTACCAGATCGAAGCGTTGGGTTACTGAACGATCAACGATGATGATTAAAGAGTCACGGTAGAGCGGTTTTTTTTCTGGTTGGAGGCCAAATCTAAAATCGAAAGTGGATACACGCTCGATAGAAAGTGAAATTACGCTCGTTTTTTTTGCGACCGTAAAGGAATAAATTCTCGGGGATCATCAAGAAGAGAGCACACGTGTTTGAGAAAGGATCCGTGCAATGATCGATAAATCATATCCTATAGCTGAGAAAAGTGGATCTATTCGAGATACGAAGGAGAATCGTTATTTGAGTTTCTTATTCGAAATTTTAAAGGATTGATTGATGAACGAGAGATGAAAGTCGAAGTGTTGTTGAAAGATGATAATGATTTTAATTTGAAGTGTAGAAAAATTGATAGAAGAGGGATGGAAGTCGAGGTGTTCATTCAGAGATGACAATGATTTTGATTTGGAGTGTAGAAAAATTGATAGAAGAGGGAGGAAAGTCGAAGTGTTGTTGAGAGATGATAATGATAATGATTGGAAGAGTAGAAGAATGTGTGGAATTTGTGGAAAGTATATATGTAAATACTTGAAGAATGCAAGTGGCATGCAGATAAACAAAATATCCAATTCTTTAATTTAATTTAATATTTTCTTTACTAATAATAATAATAATAATTTAAAGGATAAAGTAGATTTATATTTCATTTCTAAATAATTGCAAAGTTACTTTTATTATTACGTGAAAAAATTCTTCCTTTGTGAAAGATTTGAAGTTGATTCAATGTTTGATCAATATCGAGTTATCAAGAATAAATTTAATAAAAGAAAAAAAATTCAAAAATTATTAATTATTCGTAAAATATTTGTCATCTAAGTTTTCTATGGTGTACTAAGATTGATTAGAAACCCAATATGGCAAGATGTCAGTAAAGTGTCAGGTTAGCAGCACCTGAGCTTGATTTAAACTATTATGGATCAACGTTACGTTTCAATCTTCTTTTTCTTCGATCGATTTACATAATTGATTTTTGTTTTTTAATGTAACGCCATTATGAAATCGAATCGAGGGATAGTTGATTCGATATTTCGTCATTATCCTTCCTCCTATTTAAATCATACATCATTTGTATTGGCGTTGAAGAAATTGATTTATATGCAATCTGATAAATTATTATTTCTTAATTCTAGTGACTTTTTTTTAAACTTATTATTAATAGTTGAATAAAAATATATAATTCAAACGTGAAAGGAATTCTAATACGAGCTCGATTCCATTTTCTGATTCCCTTTCCCTATGGAAATGGATCGATTCCATTCACCTTAAAAACGACTCTTGAAACCTCTCGATACGTTCGTTGCGTCATATTTTATACAATGTGTCTTTTAAGGTGTCAAGCTTACGCGAGATTGAAAGTTCTTTGACCTATGAATTTTTCAAATATAATTTTTCCCTCAATTTTGCTACACCTTTTTTTCTTCAAATATTTCAACAAAAGGAATTGAAAACAATCCTTGCCAATATTCTTATTTCACAATAATACAGGAAGTGTTTAATAATCTTAAAATCTTTGATTTTCCTTTGATAAATGAATATTTTCTTTAACATTATCCATTATTTTTATAATTAATTATCCATTATTTTCAAAGATTATATCTTGAACCTATGAGAATATCTTGCGAAATCGAAGAGAATTATTTTTATCATGAGAAAGAGAGAGAAAATTCTTCTAATCGTTCCATTCATTCTATAATTTATTAAAAAAAACAAAGAATCATACAAATTATCATCTCACTTAATCTTCTCTCTATCCTTTCAAAAGGAAAAAAATTTCTACAGAAGTACGCAACACAGATCAAGATCAAAAAATAAAATATCTCGAGAGAAATTTGAAAATCCTGAAAAAATTAACTGAGCAAACTTGACGACAATTTAATCTCATCCTCTTCCTATTATTCGAAAAAAAAAAAAAACATTCCAAAATATACATCTCAAAAGAAGTTGAAAAAAAGAAATGAAACTACACAATACACTGCTCGACTTAACAACACTTAATCCCCTTAATCCTCTTCTTAAAAAAAAAAAGAGAAAAATCCAATGGAAAAAATTGGAAAAAACGCGACACACGTGGATG
>NW_006263780.1:98005-101659 GCF_000469605.1 Apis dorsata | reverse complement strand
GTTCGTTGAAAATATCTGTACTCACGCAGTTCGGCGAAGGCAGCCCCGGTGATCCAAGCGGAGATGAGGGCGAGCCCGATTAGAGACGTCATCCTGGCTGGTGTCGGGAGGACGCAACGTGGTCAACGTTGTAGCGTTGGAGGAATCGAAATTAGCAACAGCGATATCGAAAATGCGTGCGATGGCCCGCGCGCCACGGTATATATGAACTAACGCCACTTTCTCCGAGTGAGCAGAGCCGCCCCACTCGCAGCGATGGTAAAATTTATCACGGTAGAATGCCTCCTTTTAACTCAGTCAGGGCCGTACCGCGTGTACCCGTTTTGTTATTCGATAGAATTCGCGATAACCTGCACGCGGAATCGTGCGAAGGTAGGTCAGGATTGATGGGTCTAATGGCGGGTGCAGAAAATTTTCGAGAAACGTTAATCGGGATTTTTCAATTTTTTATGGAACTTTGAGAGATGTTCGATGGATGGTCTTGAGTTTTCGAAGGGAGTTTGAAGGAAGGACTTGTATTTTGGGTATTCGAAGATTCTTTGGTGTTGGCTTCTTTTCTTTCGATTGTTGTTTTCAATGGATTTTTAAAGATTTAAGGTTTCAAGTTTGGATACTCTGAGAGGATAGGATTATTTAGAGATTCGAGATGCATATTTGGGTATATTTGGGTTTTTTATTCAAAGGTATTAAAGTATTTTGATTATTTCGGTTGCTTAATTCTTTTTAAAGATATCTTGATATTTTTAAGATACTTTGGATATTTATTTTCTCTTTAAAAGTAGCAGAATATTTCTCTGGTTTTGTTTCTTTATTCATTCAATTTTTATATTTATAAAAATCAATTAAGTATATTGATCGAATTATGTAATTTATACGGATTACACAATTGTCACAATATATCTTGTGGCCTCCATTGGAAAGTGGGAACTATTACTTATTTGAAAGACTTGTCATATTTAAAATATAAATTTCTAAATAAATCGATTTTGTATTTATATAATAGCATTTTGTATAATAAGATTACTCAAACTTACATAAATCTTATTCACGAACAAATAAAAACATGATTTAAAACACAACATGATTTAAACATAAATAAAACATAAAAAGATTAAATTTCTATAAACTCGAAAAATATTATTATTAAATTCTCGGAGGAATTTTTATTACAATTTATTATTAACATTCTTACATTATGTTCTCCATATTAATGTTTAAAAAATTAAATTTCTCTTTCTAGAGAGAACTTAAAAAAGAAAAGAAAAAAAATTAATTTTCTCCAATTTATAATAAAATACATTTAACCGTAATCAGAGAATAATTACAGGGGAAAAAAAGAAAAGAAAAGAAAAGAAAAGAAAAGAAAAATTCGATTCGAAAATAGAAATTTACAATAATCCATCAAACAAAACGAAGATTTCATTTCTCTCCGCCTACCTACATATTCAATCCAAGCTAAAATATTTTTCTCATCGGGTAATTTCTTCAATTATAGCCTTCTTTAACGACATCCTCGTAATTTCTCTCGCCACTGTCCGAGGATCGCGATAATGATTCATCTCACGATGAATCGTCATTAATCTAACAGGCCACTCGTCCTTGTCGCAAATTCCACATAATATTTCCTGCAATAAACCGAGATTTCGAAAGAACACGGATAAAAAAATTATGGTTCGTGCAAACAATCGTTAGTCTTATCTTTAAATGTAAGAATAAGAAATCTCGATTGACAAAGATTGCTACGATTTTGTAATCGAGTGCGTTCAGCTTTTTTTTTTTTTTGGGTCGCTAAATATCGAGTGAATCATTCTAAAACAAAGTTTTTGCAGTTTTAGGCGGAAAAATGTTAATTGATTTTTTCTGTTTCGACGTTTATCAAATGTCGTAAGTGAATCGTGTTTCTGATTAGCGATAAGAAATGTTTGAGAAATGTTCTCTTTGCAAATCTGGAAATTTTGATGGAAATTTAGCACTGATAGACGAATGGTTCAAAGTAAAATTAATATTAGAAATTTTAATCTTTTATAAGAATGTAAGAGCGTGTAATTAAAATTGATTAGAATTAAATGATTGAAACCATATTACCACGTGGATCAATAAAGATACATTAAATTTATTTTCCAGATCAATCTCTTTATTTCAACATTTTAAATTTTCGACATTTTATAATATTTTTATACATTCGTATACATACATATATTAGTTTGTTCATTTTTCTTGCATAAAATTATTTTTAAATCAAATTGTGTTAAAAATATTCCTAAACTCTCCTTCTTATTTTGTTAAATGTATTAATATTACATACATAATGTAGATTAAATATATAATTATATTAGTTCTATTAATCCTTTCACTTTCAACTTCATTTGTAATCTAGAACAAACTAAAAACAAATTAATTTCGGTCGATGTCAGTTCATTATACTCCCATAATTTACCATCTATTATATTTTACTTGCAAATTTAATTTGATATTTTAATGCTTTACAATTATAATATTTCAACATTCTCATTATGTTAATATCTCATATTCTTAACCATTAATTCCAACAATTCGACATTGATCATCATTTCATTCTCACAACCGAGAAATCAAATTTAAATTTTCACGTGAAAAATAAATGAAAAAAAAAATTTTTTTCTCTCACGTGAAATTTTTCCGCAGCCACTTTCCCCGGGTCAGCCAATGTTGCTGCAACTCGATGAATTTTCCAAACAAGATTATGTAAAATTGAATCCCAACTGGTTTCCTAGTAGTGCTGAGAATGGTATAAATACACGTAACATTTGGAAACTCGTTTGCGAATTGGCTGACACAATCTGGGAAACGTGATCAGTTATATCAGATATACGAACGAGTTTCCGGTGTGAGCAAAGGTCACGAAACGACAATAATTCATAGTTTTATGTTGGTTTGTATTTTTGAGCGAAAAATTGTGATTCTTGGAACTTTTCTTCGTTAATCCTTTTATTTTTGGAATTTTTGTGCAATCTTTACAATTAAATTTTTCTATAATTTTTAGACATACTTAGAATTTTATTCTTTTCTCTTCTCGCAGAAAAATAATTTTTAAATTTATTATTTCCTTTAAATAAATTGATTTTGTGATTAAATAGATGTATTTTTGTAATAATTTGAATATTTTAGAAATATCAAGTATGATATTGATTTTTTGTTGTGCATTTGGTAATTTGCATTAAATGAATTCTTTAGAATTCTAAAAATTAAACTATTTTAACTTATAGTTACTTATCTACTATTTAATAATTAATATATATTTAAAATAATTTTTAAGCGTATAGAATGTAAAACATGTGTGTAATAAATATACGTATGAAATTCTATATATGTAACGTGATATACTACATAAGTTAAAACTAAATATAATATCTTACTTAGTAAACAAGTTAATCAGTTAATAACTCTTCGAGTCATAGCCAGTAAATAGAAATATAATAAATAGAAATAAATAAATAAGTAATTATATAGAATCATGCAATTATTGATTAATAAAAAAGATAATTTAAAAGATCGTTCGAAGAAATATGCCATTTATTACATAAACAAAAGAAATATTATCTGATGTAACTCTATTTCTTAAGATGATACCTTACCTTATTCGTTCTATCTTCGACACACAAGAAACGTAATCCT
>NW_006263780.1:83958-97742 GCF_000469605.1 Apis dorsata | reverse complement strand
AAAAAAAAAAATCATTCCAAAAAATCCTAAACGCTTCTTTCATATTCAACGAAACTCCATCACGTTTGGCACGTTTCCTCTTCGAACGAAAGAATTATTTCGACCACCACGTATTACACAATATAAATCTGTCAAAACGATTAAAGCCCAACTGTCCTCGACACCGGTTTTAATTGACCGGAAGGTTTTTGTACATTTTGTAAATCATCGCATCCGCCGTTTTGTCGTTCAGGGCCTTGGTGGCCAGGTCATCCGCAAGCATGGCGGCCACCGCCTCCGCAGCCATCAAGCCTGTGGACGAAAGTCAATCGTGAATCTATTATTAAACGAGTTAATACGCTGGACATTATTGATAGGATGCGTTAAAAGCGTCTGAAAGCGGACTTTTACTTCTCGTTCGATCGATGTCAATACACTCTTACCGCTACTTTTACTTTCTTCTATTGTTTTCTAAAACGTTCGATGGAAAGAATACTTTAGACGTGCGTAAGAAATTAAGCTCGACTCGGTTCGAAATTGATATTTGTTGGGTAATTGTTTTCGAAAGACGATATTTTTGGACGAATTTTACTCTTCAAATTCGAGAGTTTGGCATAGAATTTTGAGAATTAAGAATTCGAATATCGAAAGGTTGAGGTATTCCAAAAGTTTGACAATTTGGGGAAGAGGGAGGGAAGAATTCGAAGAATCTCAACATTTTCAAGGAAACGAAAAGAAAACGAAGGTGATAAGGTTCTTATGTTTACACGCATCTCATACTTTTAACAGGAAGCGTTTTTTTCTTTCGAGTCTTACCTTTTATGTAATTGCACGCACGCTTAACACGTTTTAAACCCGAGGCATTCATCCGGTCGTCGATACTCATAATCACATCTTACATATCAATCGTTGCACTTAATAACAATGAATTATTAATTATTAAATACCTCGTATTTATCTCTTGTACATTTCCATCAAATTCTCAAATCAATTAAATTTATTTAGATATAAAATTGTGTGATGAATTTAATCATATCATTCTCATAACTTTTGTTTCACCAGAATAATTCGAGAATATCGTTCGTTAGAATAAAAATTTTCAGAAATCTAACTTTCTCAAATTCTTAAATTCTTAAACTATGCATAAATAGAAAGATGAAATCGAAATTTTCAGATTACTATAGTTCCTTTATCACTCGTAACACTTTAGGTTTATCGACATCGCTTTCCTCAATTAAGAATTAAAACTTTTCTTCGACGTTTCCTTCGTCTCATTATTGTGGAAGAATACCGGTTTCGTGACGCAACAACATCGACAGATGAAAGAGGTTTTTACATAATGTTGAACTGGCTTTGTTATCGTTGATCGAACATCGACAATTACCTTTTTTATACGTTTCCCCATTGACTCGATTCTTTTTATTTAATTCGATAAGAAAATTCATTGCTACGTCGAATTATATAAAATGTGTTTTGATCGCAATTATTAAAGATCTTGATCATTTTATTCAATTTACAAAGCTTACCATTGCTGAGAATCGACTTCACTGGCCCCTCTTCGTCCATCCCCTGAAGAGAAACATTTTTCTTCGTGGCATTTAATTTGCTCCTGGCTGCTCGAACCATCAACTCGTCCTGCCCTTTGGTTTTCTTCAACTCGATAGTGAAATCACCGATCACATCAGCTGCGAATAATGATATATATTATTTCAATATAAAAAAAAAGAGAATATTCGAATATTCTTCCAATATCGCAAAGTATCAATCGATACTTTTTACACCTGAATGAATATACTTACAGAAATTCCCATTGAACTGTCCTCTTCCTCTTACCAATTCCTGCCCAACCTTGCCCATCAATTGGTAATCGGATTTCACGCGAAGCAGTGGGACCCTGATTTTCACTATAACGTGCATCACATCGTCCTTGAAAATCGATGAAAAAAAATATGAATAATGGAGAAAATTGCAGAGATTAAATAATAAGGGGAAAATAATAATAATAAAAGAAAAAGGAAATCATTGAGAATAATTTAAAAAAAGGGAAGGGACGATTGCTCACATCAGTGTCGTTCCCTCCATGAGCACGTTTTTGTCTTCTCCCTTGGCCAATTTTCTGCTCCTCAGGATTCTTGGCATCCATTCCGCCATAATGATAAACCAACTGCATACCTTCCTCGAAGTATCCTTGCCTCTCCTGATAATCTCTCGCGTATCTCGACAATCCATCCAACCTCTTCGCCTCTATGGCCGCCTTAACAGCGTCGTTCCTCTTCGTCAACGATTCCCCCTCGGTACAGTTGCGACTAATAACTCGTTTACTCTCCAGGATATCCTGTTTACATAAGCCGACCACCTTACGTGAATCGAGGTTATAAGACGAATTTCTTAGGAGACACTTAAGTAACAGTGGACGTTTATATAATTGTAATAGATAGAAGCTTTTCAGGTTCATTCAGAAACACTCGAATTATTTATTAAAAACAATTCTAAGAATTCATTACATTTTTTTTTCATTTTATATAAAAAAATTCGTACCTTTGCGTCACCGTTCACGCCAAACACTCTGGCATTCCCCTTAGACTCTATTCTCCCGTTTCCAAAGCGCTTCACGCCGCCATTACGCTCCCCATCCGCGTAAACGATATCAATGTACCCTGGTTTATCCTCCGATTTGATCCTCGATCGATCACGACGCGCCTCTTCCCTGCCGATCTGTCCAGGGACGAACCTCTGACCCCCGGCCACGCTCTCCACATTCTCTGACGCCATCGTCTCAACGTCCCCATAACGATCCTCTCCTCTTCTGCCGCCAAAGTTCTTCTCCCTTCTCTCATTTTCTCGTCTGTCGTGTTCCTCTCTGCTCCCGTCGACGTAGGATCTGGCTGCCTGGCTCTCCTTCCGATCGTAGTTTCTCGGGTTCAATCCAGAGTTCATCGCGCTCATCGCGTAAATCATCTGCACGTCGGAAGGATACCTCAAGTTCTCGATGATACGAGCGGTCTCCGACCTGGAGAGAACTTTGGCGCCCTCCATGTCGAAGGAACCGAAGCTATTAGGCTGTTGGTGGAATTTGCGTGGCTCGTTGGCGGGGCGATCAGTGGCTGGCGGCCTCATTTTCTCCGCTTGAATCTTCATCAAGAAGGGGTCGTACATTCTCAGTCTCTCCTCCTCCCTTGTCGAACCGGCTGCGAATTTATTTACCTGTCGATTCGCGGCAGAGACTATCGCCTCGAAGCTCTCGTTTTGCCCTTTCGGCTCCTTGATCAATGTGTGGAACCTGTACCTGATCGAGTCCAAGTCTCTGAGATCGCTGTAGCTCACGTAGCCGGCCTCCAGTTCGCTTAGGTTCGATTTCAAACGGCCTCGAGCTATGTGGATGCTGTCCAGGCTGGACCCGTTCAGCCCAGTTATCTCCACGTTGCGAAGAATAATTCTGTAACTGGTGTTACCCTCGGATTGATCCACTTTGATCGTCGGAACCTTCAGGGGATCCAGCTTTCCCGCTTTCGAGAATCCACCTGACAGAAGCTTGGCCCACAACTGTTGAGACATTTCTAACAGAGTTCCCTGACAGTTTGCCAAGCTCAGCAAAGCTAGAGCAAGGAATATCGTCTTCATCATCTTCATCATTGCGTCTATTTATATCTTTTTTGCTGTTTTCAGAAAAATCTTTATTCCCCCTTTCTCCCCCCAGAATTTCCTCAACACTTCGATACCCTTAATTATTTCCAAAGTTTAAAAGAGACTCTTAACAAAAACCTCTTTTCTTAAATCACTTCTTTTAGGAAACACTTTGGAGAACCACTTCGAATTCCAAAGAACCTTCTATTCCTCAGCCTTGATCTCCCAAATGTAATCAGGCTTGATCACCAAGAGGACGATTACAGCTATCACGACGAAGACGAGAAGAAAGCAGAGCAGGGTAGCGCACATCAACACTCTTACTCCCGGCCCGACGACGGTTCGTGCCTCCTCCAGTTCTTCGATCAATCGACGACACCGATCGACTACTTCTTACCCTCCACAACCATCTCACACCTCGTTGTATCCCCGTGCAAAAACGAGTCGACGATGCACCCGCGCCACCTTTTTATATCGCGTCGTGGAAGGGCGTCCGGTGATCTGGGCCATGGACCAATCTTCTCATTCTTGTTCCCGTTTAAGTAAATGCGATCCTTCTTCTAGTTTCTTCTTCCCTCTCCTTTTCCCTCCAGTAACTCCCCCATCTTGCGTTTCACTCCCGTTGCGAGGAGAGGTATATAGGGGGCAAGGTCCTTCCTTCCGACCTTAAGTGGAAGGCGTAATGGCGGGTCAGAAGAGGCCGCAAATAGCTATCGAAGCTATGCTCGATCGATGTTACGCAATTCACCTTGCTCTCTTAAATGTACGTGCGTGGTATGGTGACTTTTTTTTTTGTGCTTAATAGGCTTGGTACGGGGATGATGGTGTTAAGGCGAGACTTAAGCTCGATGGAGGTTGAGCTTGATATCGAAGGACTTATCGACGTTTTGTTGCGATTTGATCTATTTTTTTTACTTGGTTTGGATCTTTAAACAGTGAAACGATTATGAGAATAGGAAAGTTAATGAAAATTTGTTTCACTTGTTCAATGAATAAAATATGTATGATAAATGAAATTCAGTAGTAATTTGATTAATGGAAAGTTGTTAAGCTGCATGATACGATTTGGTTAATTTTTATGAGGCAATATACAATGATTTTTTTTTTTTAATTATAATATAAGAAACGATTCATTAAAAATAGTCATCGGTTAATTCGTCGCTTCCTCGAGCGATCGAGCGTTTAATTTGCAAGGGGATTCAATCGGCACGAAGGTGCAATAAAAATTGATACGAGACAAATATTGGAACGTTTGAATTGCGTGATCCGTAAAAGGAACTGCGAATGCAATAGAAACGGAGGTGTCAGCGAAATTGCTAATCGATGCCACGTTCCATAATTTTCGACGCCACGCGAAATTATTTCGCGCTCGAACCTCGCCGTGGCAACAACCATGCTCCTCCACGTCCCCTTCGTAATATTTTTCGCGACAAGTTGCTTGTCCATTCCATCGCCTATCCCAGAAATACGTAAGTAGTTCGTGTAATAAAAAAAAAAATATATAAATTTTTATTTTAATATCCGACGTATTTTTAATTATTTTATTCGTATTATAGTATTTAAAAGATACACCCAGTATATAGGTATTAATACCATATAATCTGGAACACTTGCATTTTAATCGATGATGAATCGTAGAGAAAATCATGTGGAAAGAATCGAGGTCTTCTGGACAAGGTTAATGATAGAAAAAACACAATGCTCGGATTTATTTTTAATTACGTTTAATTACGTTTTATTTACAATCGTAAATTAATCGAATTTTTATCGATTTTTACCTAATCGTATGCAATTCAAATTATGCTTCTCCAATAATTCACAGGATTATTAATTTTTTATATACATCTTTTACACAAATCTTTTCATCTAAGATAAAATTAATCGTAATTTTATACTTTCCTCAGCCTCGTTCTTGAAGATATGCCATCAAAGTGATCCGCATCTTAGCGACTGTATAAAGGAGAGTGTCAATTCCTTGAAACCGTATCTAAGGAAAGGTATACCGACTCTTGGAATACCAAAGTGTGAACCACTCCACTTGGACGAGATCGAGATCGATCAATCTTCCGGTCCGATCTACATCCGGGCGATCTACAACAACGTGTCCATATTTGGAGGAACTAATTTCGTACCTAAGAGTATCAGGTGGGTTCTCGCATACAAATATTTCTTTTCAGCTTTCTAAAAAAAAAAAAGAAAAAAATGTTATCTACATTTTTCTACATTTATATCTCTATATGTCGAATTATTCACATTCTCTTTTTAAAAGAAAATTTAATTTTTCTGGCACAATTAAAAAAAAAAAAAAACAAATTTTCATCCAAGATTTTTTGGAGCATTCGATAAGTACAGTTTATAAAATATTTTATGTTTAAAATAAAATATTTTAAATCGCGAAATCTTCAACGACAATGAAACACAAAGCGTGAGAATCATTTTTCCATCAGACTCGACTTGGATAAAAACGTGATACGATTGAAACTCTTCATCCCACGATTGGAGATGGTGTCGAATTACGTGATGGATGGTAGAATCATGATGCTATCGATCACGGGGAACGGGTTGGGACACGGAAACTTCACCGACATCGACGTAATTGTCACGATACAGATGGAGCGGTATCTGAACGAGAGGACAGGCTCGATTCATCAGGCTGTCGACGATATTTACGTAGATTTCGAGATCGGGCATGCCACGGTGCACTTGGACAATTTGTTCGACGGTGACGAAATGTTGTCTGGCGCTATGAATCTTTTCCTCAACGACAATTGGAACACGATTATCGCCGAGATTAGACCGAAATTAGAGGAGACTATAGCCATGCTTATCATGAAATTCACGAACACGATTTTCTCCGTGTTTCCGGAAAATGTGTTGTTGCCACCTTAGAAGTGATGTAATAGTTTATTTTTTCTTTTTTCTTTTTTTTTTTTTGTTAATGTTTATATTTGTAAGAAATTTGTTTTATAAATTTTTGTATTTTATACTTAATTAATTGTATACAATATATTTTATATTTTATACAATGTGTTGTGTATCTTATATTTGTTTGAGAAGGAGAAAATTGTGAATATTAAAATTTAGATATTTTTTTTTTTTCTTTTTGTAAAAATTTCGATCTCAACAAGCAAAGAAATATTTTTTGCTTTGCTATGTTATACGATATATATGCGATGGAAATTCGCAACAAATCGTAGAGGGCGTAAGAGACACTCTTTTCTCGGTGTCGGTATTTCAGAGCATGGAACAAGTTCCATGAGATATCTAGATACTTTTACACTTCGAACATGATGTAACGCCTTAAGGATGGACGAAGATAACTCGTGAGACAAACGTGTAAAACGTGGAACGGTATTGCAGGCGTCGTATGAAATCACAAACATCACAACAGTAGAACGTGATCCGTGATTAAATCTTCGACAGAGTTTCGAATTTCTTTTGAGAAACGAATTTATTTTTTTCTTTTCAAATAAAGAATGGCCAAACCTGTTTCTAGAGAAACTGGTCCACATTTGAACGAAATTAATATTTTTCACTTCTTTCTGTTTTTCACCTCGTTGAAAACCTGTTCTTTCTTATTTTTCTTTTTTTTTTTTTTTTCATTTTCAAGTATAAATTTGTAAAAAAATCGGAATTAGGAAGTCGTACAAAAATTGTAAGAATAGAAGGTTTAACAAGTATCGATGTTGACACACCTTTTTTTTTTTTTAATGAGTTATAAATTGGGCAACAGCGACAAGTTCTTTCGGAATTTCTTTAAACGATGTGAAATGTTTGAAAGTTTCAAGGTGTTCAAACAAATGGCTGAATCATTAAAACCGGAATGGGTGGAAACATCAACACACGTGTAACATTAATTCAACGATCATAAACGATGGTATTCAATATTAATAATAAATATTTAAATTATTGTAATAATTATTATTAATAATTCTAAATATTTAAAAAAAATATACATATTTTAAAGAAGTATCGACTGGATATGATAATTAAAAGATAATGATGATATTTGATAACTTTTATATATTATAAAATTAGATTGAATCAAATAAATATAAAATATTAATTTTTAAATCATCGTCATCGTCATTAATTTTTTAAATCTTTATATTTTCGTTTCATCGAATAAATATATATTTGTCATAGAAATGGGAGGCCAATTGTAAAATACAGCTTTCCTCATCGCTCATTTCCGAGTAATTTGTCTTGTATGCAGTGCACGATCCTTATCAAGGACCAATTCGAAAAGACAATACCGCATTACACATTCATGACCAGCTATGCACTACCATTGGACAAGCAATCGTGACTTACTATTATTAACTATTAATAACTCCTGACGGAAGTTTAAAAATAATTATAATTTTTTTCTACATAATATCCTTCTTATTATAATAATTAAACAAACTTCTTTCCTCAATTTCGTTCCAATTTATTTCCTCTCGTTATAAACAATTTGTTGCAGATATCTTTCTTAATTATTTTATGATTTCTTTTTTTTTTTTTTTCGTCTTCGTCGAATTTTAGAAAAATCTTAAAATCCTTGGATCCTTGATGAAAAAGTTCAGAAAATAAAGATTCGTTAATCTAGAATTTTTTCAAAAGAGTTATCCAGTTTTCAAAGAGCAAGACACACATTGGGCAAGATTTACTTAGACAATTGGACTTAAACAAACACGATTTTATTTCTCCGCTTGCCACTCAACCGGGTTCTTTCGTCACACATGAAAATCCGGGAAACAATGGTGTGGAACGAAAATGAAATCGCGCGGCGAGGAGCGTGAAACGAGGTTTCACAATGATTGTCGGTCGAATTAATGTTATTAAAACGCTAGTAATAGAGGTTGGTAAGAGAGGATGGATGTAGAGCTCTCGCAATGATCGGGCAGAAGCTCGATTGCGCAAATGCTATTCATTTGGCGCATATACACAGCGCGTACACTTTTCTTGGGCTTGACTGGGCCCCATTATCTTTCCATCTGTTCAACCACGATGGTTCGTTGCGCAATGGTGAACATTGGAAATTAAATGTCGCCTCTGAACAGGTGGATTGCGAAATCGAACGATCATTGTGATCCTCAAATAGGTTGGCGTAGGTCTGAAATGAAAAAAAAATCGTTGCGAAACGAAAACCAACTTCCCTATTTTATCGGATCGAACAGTAATCGATCTCTATCTCTTCTTTTTTTTTTTAAGAGAATTTTTATAAATTAAATAATAAATTAAGAAGTGATATTCGTAAGGTGAGAATATTTCCTTTGATCTTTTAAATTTTAAGAATTTATAATTGTCTGTAATAAAGAAAAATTATTAAAAATTATTAAAAGCATTGCAATGTTTTAATCCAGGTGATATCTAGTTAGAAATTTTTACAAATTAAATTACGAATAAAGGGATGGATAAGATAAAGATAAAGAAGAAAAATTTCAAAAATATTAAATTAAATTAATTGCAAGAACAAATATTTTCATTTACGCGAGATATACAAAGAGAAATAAAAAATAAAATAAGAATCTGATAAATTAATTTTTCCCAAATTTTCAATAATGGAATTAATGGCAAAAAAATGCGCATCGATTCCACTCATGAGAAATGGAAAGAAGAATCGGCGACGGCCGAATAGCAGTCCTCAGAGTAGGGGAATGCTTGCATATAAGACAGAATACGAAAGGAACGCGTGTTTAGTTTACAAGAATCGATCCACCTAGCTACCTTGATTCCTCATCTCGATTATAATCTCGTGTGTTTAAAGTAACCGAGAGAAAAGAAGAGAAAGAAATTTATTTAAAAGAATCTCCTCGACTTAAAGAAGAAGAAGAAAAAAGAGAATATAAAAAAATAACTAAGTGAATTAGTGTGCATTCATAAATAAACAGTGCAAATTCAACTTGAATTTTAAGAAGAATAAAAAAAGAATAAATAAATAAACCATCGTTGGATATTTTAAATAGAATTCTTTTTTTTTTAAATTTAAAATTGAAAGTTCGTTCACGTTAAATTCTTATGTAAAAAAATTCACATAATTCACGTTCGATTCTTCAAGATCATTTTTTATCCCCATTGGTGGACCTCGATCGAGGTCGAAATTCTCCAACATGTTTCCCCAACGAAGGATAATGATCTGTGCGGTGATTTTTGGATTGTTCTCCGGCGAACTGGTGTCCTGTGATAAGGAACAAAGCAGAAACGCCGCATTGAACGAGCCCGACTTCGAAACTCGTAAGCCAATCCAAGTGCCATTTTCATATTTTTAGATTATTATGTGATCCGAATCTGTGTATCTTTCTTGCTGTCGAATTATCGTGCGAAATAATCTATCATTCAATTGGCGTGCATCAACCGTGTAATTATAAAAAAAAAATAAGGAAAAAAGAAACAGGAATAAAAATGTTAAAAAGTTGATAAACGTTATGCAATCACTTTCCATGGTTTGAAACGACAATTGATAACTGTAATAACTGTCAAATGTGGATAATTAATGTAATATAATAAAAGACAGAAAAATATTTGAAAGTCGATACAACTTTCCACAATGGCGACAGTGGAAAAATAATTATTATTTTGATAAATTAATAATAAAAAAAATAAATAAATAAAGAATAATGCTCCTCCAAGTTAATACATATATTATAGAATTCCAGTTATGCAACAACTTTCCACAGTTCGATAAACCGAGGGGATCTGACGATTGATTTAACACTCAACTGTTCAGACAAACAATCAACTTTATCAGACGAGTTATTTCAAACGATTCAGAAGAAATTTCACATTGATTGCCCAGAGATCGTTGTTTCATTACAATAAATATAATTTTTGTTTTTCGTACTCAAGAATACGGACACGTATTCTACGTAGAACCGGGAACAGAATGAAACGAAATAGTATTACGAGCGAGTAATTATTCCTCGTATTTTCCTTTTACGATCATTGAGCGTATCAGGCCTTTCTCTTTACACGCGGAGAGGAACAGTGGGAAACGATTGTATCGCGGAAGCGTGTTGCATTGCACCAGTTTTTCCTCGTGGTGACAAATCGGCTGACAATTTGGAGCATAACTTTGACCAAGTGTTCCATTTTCTTTTTCCCTTCTTTTCCTTTTCAATATTATTTTCAAATTTATTTTCAAAAATTAATCTCATCGATTATTCGATCGTTCCTTTCGAAAAGAATTGTAGAAAAAATTCAGTTTGGAACTTTTCAAATTGTGAAAATGTCCACTTCTTCAGCGTGAAGGTAAGGATAATATTAATCGTTTTCTTTTTTTTTGAAAATTGTAAAAATTGAGATTTTCGAGATTTTGATTCAAATGTTTTTTCCTTTGCTTCTAAAAATTAGAGATTCTTTCGCTTGTAAAATTTTCAAACTGAAACAATAGTTGGTCGTTAAATTCTAGAAAATTTTTGAAAAGAATGAAAATGTATAAAAATTGAGTTTTTCGTTATATCTTCATTTTCTTGTTATATCTATTTTCTATTTCTTCGTATGAATGGAAGCAGATTGCTGCAGATAATTTATCGTAGGAATGTTCATAAATTTTCTGATATCATCATTGTTTCGAAGGTCGAATTCTCAAACTCGTTGTAATTATAATAAATTCCTGCTCGTTAAATTTGCAAGGCAGATTGTGAGATTAATATTAAGAACGTGTCTTTTATTTGTAAATTAACGTGAAAAAAATTACCGTGTAAAATGTTTTTCAAGTAATTAAAACGTTTAAAAGTATTAATTATATTAATATCTCGATTTGTAGATTCTAAAAGTCTTCTTCCTCCGAAGATTAATCTCAAATCGACTTCCTATTCAAGCTCAAAACTTAATAAAAAAAAATCTTCATCCACAATTTCATCCAAACTTCTCGTTTTCTAATGACGTCTCTTCATTTCTTTCTTTAAAAAAAAAAATTTATCATCATCCTCCTTCCTCCGACAAGAAATTATTTCTCATCCTCAACGAAAAAACGCATCCTTCTTAACACAATTCTCTCTTAATCAAAACGAAATTCATCCAGAGCAAACATTCAAATTCCTCAAATTTCGAGCTCCATTATTTATCGATCTGTGGAACTTGAAAATCGTAGGATCATCAAGACAATTCATCGAGAGCAAAGATTCGAAACATCCTCAAATTTGGAGATTCGTCGTTTATTAAAGTACGAAAGGAAAATCCAACGCAACGTTATAGTTATGGCGTTGGTTGAACGTAATGGTAGCATGGCGTAACGACTCTCGATGGCGTGGCGAAGGTTATGTCAGAGATTGCATAACGCGGGCCCGTGGATCGGTAATCGAGCGGAGAAAGTAGCGGCCTGGCCGATGTTTAGAGCTGGTCTTACAGCTGGTATCCTCGACACGCTCGTCTTCGCATGAATCCTCGAGAGTGAAAGCGTAAACTGAGTAAACCGGAACGGTGCATCCAGATTCTTTCGTTGGTCATGGACCTTGCAACGGCCATGATGATGACGATGATGATGACTCGATGACAGAGATGAAATTTAGCTAAAAAGTTTTATTTTTATTTCGTGGAATTGTAATTGAATGGTAGGGTGAAGATATTAGTGGTGGTGTATATTTTGAATGGGGTGAAAAGTTTTAAAAAAATTTTATCAGTGATTTTTAATGTGTGGATTTTTATTAAAATTAGTTTGAATATGGTTAGAATTGGAATTAAGTTTAGTATAAACCTGGTGTGTTATAATAATGATAGTAGAGTGGTTTATATTGTAAGATGAAATTTATTTAGAAAAGTTGTATTAGTGTTATTTGAGCGTGAGTATTGATTGAAATTAGTTAGGATTAATTTGAATATAGAAATAGAGCGGGTTGTGCAAGTGCTATGATTAATGGTAGAGTGATGCATTGATTGAAAATTCAACTTTTGAAGTTTCGAAAATCAATAGTTTTCAGTGTAGATGTTAGAATAGAAATTAATGTGAATATAGGTTTTATAAAGGTTAGTTAAAGGTTAGTTAAAGGTTATTATTTATATTTTATCAAATAGTTAGTTAATTGACATATACGTTAAGGTTATATTAATGATGGAATAAAGTATATTGCAACTAGGATTTAACTTAAAAAATTTCTCTAGGGAAATTTTATTAATAATACACTAGGATTGAAACTTGAATATAAATATAGAATGGCTTAACAAAAATGGTGTAGGCATACTATGTTAATAATAAAGATGGATCTATGAAATTGACAATCAATTAATTTCTTCAACTATCAATTGTAAAACCAGGTGTTATTTGTTATTGATCACAGGAATGATCAAAGATATTATGGGATTATAAAGTTGCGTGGGCAGCTATGGTATGCATTTTTCTCTTCTATTCGATTAGACGTGGAAAGTTTGATGTTAGTTTCACTTTTGCTAGATCTACAGCTGATCCTAAGCTAAACTAAACCTAACCTGAACTGAAAATATATACTTATTATAAATCTAATTCGATAATCTAATAATGAAATAATGGAAAAAATTTAGTCGAATCTAAATTCTGATTAAAATGTTCTTAATTCTTATATTTACCATTCAATTTTTGATTTCAATAATTATCTAGTAATTAATATTGTAATTTTAACAAATTAGTAGTAAATAATCAATGGTAGTTAAACGATAATTCAATTGGAATTGAAATTTTTTTTTTTACTCGTCTTCAAACAAAAGAATTTAAAATAATGACAACAAATTTCCATATAAATTAATCCCTATGTTAATATCCATTTAAAGCTAAAATGCATATTTGGTTTCTCCAAGTGTTAACAACAGAGACAATAATAACACTGTGCTGCATTCACGACATTACACGCATTCAAATCACTTCGTAAACACCGTTTCCGCATATTTTATATATGTTCTCTTATATTGTTTCTCTTAATCATTTGACACTACTCTGTGTGTCAACGTTCTCACACTATCATCATTTAAAATTTTTCACATAACATATTTTTTTATATCATTACACACTTGCATCAATCTCTCGTATTAAGTTAATTGTTCGTTTCAACAAATTGCTTAAACGAAAAGGAAAGAAAAAGTGTATAAAAAAAATATATATATAGTAGAGAAAATTATGAGTTATAACAATTATAAATAATGATTGTTAATGATTTATAGCTCAAAGTTTCAAGCCATTGTGCGCTATCGCCTATTATTATAGCAATCCATCAATCATTTCACAAGCT
>NW_006263780.1:75420-83749 GCF_000469605.1 Apis dorsata | reverse complement strand
AAAAAAAAAAAAAAAAAAAAAAAAAAAAAAGAAATCTTTAAAAGTAATGACTTGTATTAAAATTTAACGAGTTTCGAGTAAAATGATAAAATAATTTTATAGTTTAACGATTTATTATACGGGAAAACAAGTGGATTCAGTTTCGAACTGGATGGAATGAGTGAAGAAAAAAAAAAAAAGAGAGGGATAATAAATTCCAAAAATTAAAATAAATTAAAATAAGTTTTTCGTATCCCTTTGTAACACGTGGGGAAAAAGAAAGTAGCGAAAATTATGCGTCGTAAATTTTCTTCGCTGATGTAACAACGTAGAGTATGATCGCTTAGTAAGAAGTTCTTAAAGTTTTAAGGAATTCGTATTTTTATAAATTGTGACTTGTGTTCGAGGGAAATTGCTTCGTAACGAAATAGAGAAAAATTCGAATAGAGGAAGTCGTTTCTGGATAAACGTTTATGATTTCTTTTTCTTTTTCTTTTTTTTTTTTTTGTGATCTATGTAACTTCAAAATATTGTCTGTTCGTTGGATTGAGTAATAAGTTTGTTTCTTAGTTTTTTTTATAAATTTTATTTTTGTGTTTGTAATTGTATTAACATTATATCATTGAGATATTCAACGAGATTGAAATTTTGGTACATTTTGTAAATATCATATTCGATTTGGTTCGATGTTGTAATAGAGTTTTATTATTCCTTGTCAATGATAATATCTAGAAAATTAGTATTTCAAAAGTCTTGTATGTGAAAAATTTCCGTGATCTCTATCAGGATAAGAATCAATTCTGGGAATATTTCAAAGATTTTATGAATTGAATTATGTGTCAAGTTCGAATATTTTTAATATATTTTCATGAAAAAAAAATAAATAAAATAGTCTCTTATCAATCTTGTGAATAATAATGCATAATAAAGAAGTAAGTAGAAATTTCTTTCAATGCCAAGTAAAATATTTAAAAAGAAATATATAATATTAATTAAACGAGCAAAATATTTTTCTCTATCTTCTAATAATTTTAACATATTTTAATATTTATATAATTACGTAATATTTTAATTTAATCCATATTAAGAGTTGACAAGGAACGACAAAATAATCGAGAAATTGGATAAATTTCTGAAGACACTGGAAGTGATTGCATAAAGATAGAAGAAGTGGAAAGATGTGTAAATAAAATATAACAATCTGAAATGAAAATTTCACCCTCCATTCTATAGTAACATGAAAAATTTCAGATTCTATTCTTTCAAAATTTTGTACTTTTTCACAGCTGAATACATATTACCCTGCAGTAGGTCAGATCCCAAGATAGACGTGTGCTTTCAAAATACGTTGAATCATCTGCAGCCATATTTGCTGAAGGGTGAGTAAACATTTTAAGAATATTCTTAAAATTAATTCTTTATTATTATTATTTTTGTATCACGAAATACTGAAATACTATTTAACTGAAGTATATATTACACTTTAAGAATATAATATTTAAGACAGAGATACAAAATTTAGATTATATGAAAGATATACGAATTTAAATTTGATTCTATTGTCTAAAAGAAAAAGAAAATTGAACAATAAACAGAATATGAAATTAGAATGAAGATATATTATGTAATAAGCTCTCGAAATCAGTAGGTTTATATAAGGTGCAATCAGTGTAATTTCGTTTTACTTGAGTTACTTTATATAAATTAGAAGTTTTTCTGCGACTTTGCTTCATTTCTCGTGTTTATTTCGAAATTTATATCAAGATACATTTATATTAAAATATACTTGAATGCTTCTCTCATCTTTATTTCGAAATTTACACCAGTCATCGCACATATTTATACGAAAATAAAATACGAATCGAATATATATAAACCAAATCTCATTGAATAAATTCCCGATCTTTATTTCTCTTAAATTTTGTTAAAAATTTCTGGATAAATTCTCAAATTATCCACGTCACATCATCAATTATATTTGCATAGGTATTCCTGAATTGGACTTGCCCCCGATCGAACCACTGATCATCCCCGAACTGGGAATGGAGAACGGCCAAGGGGCTGTTCGTGTCAGGGCATTGTTCTCAAATATCACGGTTATAGGAGCTGGAAATTACTCGTTAACGAAGTCACGAGTCGATGTGAAAACTTACAGGCTTGACGTTCATTTAGCATTCCCGAAGATCGAACTTCAAGGCCGTTACGAGGTCGTGGGAAACGTGTTGCTCTTCCCCATTCAGAGCCATGGCGAATTTTGGGCCCTCTTCGGTGAGCCGATTACATTATCCTTTCTTCATTTATGAAATAAGCTTCTATGGATATTAATCAGAACAAACAAAACAATCTTTTGAATAACATATTTGATACTCATATAATTATTTTAAATATTTTTATAATTTATATTGTATGTTGACAAGTCTGCTAAAGGTATTCATAGTTAATTGAACAGGGATTAAAAATTTTCATTTACATTTAAAAAAATTGATCAATCCCTTGGCAATCATCATGACGAGATCATAGAAGTACACTTATTTAAATTTTACACTATCCATTTTTTTAAATCTTCGAAATAATTTCATTCAAATAAGAATGAGTTCTTCTGTCAAAATTTTCTTTTCCCAAAAGAAAAAAAATTATATCGATCCACAACGATGTAATAGAGAGAAAAAAATAAAAGTTAATCGAAATCTCCTTCGCCATAGAAATTTTGGTATCCATAATAATGTTTGCTTGCTTGCTTCGAAAATTCGAAAATTCACTTTGAAAAACTCGGTAAAAATCGGGAACAGAAAAAAAAAGAAAGAAAGAAAGAGAGAAAATGATGGAATTGCAGGTGATGTCCAGGCGGTCGCCCGTATCCAGGGCGCGGAGGAGATCCGCGATGGGGTTCGTTATTTGAAAGTGGCGCGGATGCTGGTCGATTTCGGTCTTGGCCGCGCCCGTTTCCGGGTGGTCGATCAATTGAACGGCGACAACGTGATCGGCCAAGCGATGAACCAGTTCCTCAACCAGAACGCGAAGGAGATCATCGAGGAGATGAGACCGGCAGCGAGCGCCAGTATCGCGAAACACTTTAAGAATTTCCTTGGCAAGGCTTTGAACAAGGTCCCGTTGAAAGTTTGGCTTCGTGACACGTAGCTCGTTCTCTAATTCTTTTGAGAATCACTCTCCTTTCTTTTTCTTTTTTTTTTTTTATTTCATTTTTCTGAAACGATTTTACACGTGGAATTGGAACGTGA
This sequence comes from Apis dorsata, assembly GCF_000469605.1. Lineage (NCBI taxonomy): Eukaryota > Metazoa > Arthropoda > Insecta > Hymenoptera > Apidae > Apis > Apis dorsata. The sequence goes on along the minus strand of NW_006263780.1, from coordinate 80,531 downwards.
ATCGATGAGAAAGGTGAGAATGGAGAAGGATTCATGGATATTGATGGACAGATTATTTTGACGATTTAAAATTGTGCATTGATGTGGATTGAAGAAGAAGAATGATATTAATTCGGGGAAATTTATCGTTTTTTTTTTAAGGATTATTATACGAGATGGTGTTTGAGTGAAGTTGTTTTTGGTTGTTTGAACTTTGGTTGAAAGTTTTTCTTTTCTTTTCTTTTCTTTTGTTTTTTTTTTATTTCTTTTAAAAGTGAAATTTTGGAAAGTTTTTCTTTCCTTAGGATGATTCCTTTCTATCCTATATTTCTATCTACCTATATTTTAATTTTTCTATATTCTTTTTTAATTTCATTCTATTTATGATCTTTATAATTTTCAGAAGAACGAGTTCAAAGAACAAATTCAGAGATGTCTCTATATTGTACCATTTTCAGTTGTATTTCGAAACAAATGTCTAGTATTATTGTAATTACTTATCGTTAATTTCAATTGCAATGCAGTGATCTTTCGTTTGACATTTGCATTATCGATGATGTACGGTACATACACCGTGCATTAAAGACAGAATTATTGCTGACCTAAAAATGTATTCAATTTTGCAATATTTCTTGCATCGAGATTACATCTATAATTCTAATACGGTATAATTTAATTTTATCTTCTGATAATTTTCCTTTTACATTTATCTCGACAAAATGATTATTGTTGTTCAAATATTATATCGAAGTTTAGGACAAATGAATTTTTATTTCCAAAGATATTTCTTCTTATCGAAATGTCAGATTAAACGGGAACGAGAAAGGAAAAATAAAAATATAATTCTACGTACTTAAGTAAATAATTTTGTCGCACTACCTATCTAGAAATCTTTTCGAACAACGTGTGAAAATTCGAGATAATAAGATTTTCTGTGTACGATGTAACATTGTCTGCCAGGATTACGATAGTTTCTTGTTTACAAAGGTACGTAACGACGACACATGGCATTAGTCATTATTGAAAACATTTATATTTTATGTTTTCATTATGATTCAAGTATTGTAGATCTATCGTAGAAGATATCATGCCTTAAATATACGTGTAATAATAAAATTTTAAATTTAGAATTCAATTAAAGATATAAATAAAAATGTCAAGATAGTTTCATACATGTTTTAATCGTTCGTTTTATTAATTCCCTGTAGATTGAACGAAGAACAAATTTTTCCATTTTAAATATTCCATGAATTAATGAGAAAAAATATTCTTGGAAACTTTACACTTCGAGAAATCAGTAAAAAATTCCCTAGAATTCTCTAGAATCATCAATCGTATATTTTCCATGAATTAATAAAAAAAGTTCAAATCATCAAAATCATAAAAATAAAATAAAATTTCTCACCACTTATATATAAATCAAATATAATAAATTATCATCTCAAATCACTCTCATTAATTGAAAATATTTAATTCCTCGTCATTTAATGTTATCTTTCAACATTGTATCAAAAATCAAAATCCCTCATTCATCTTCATAAACAAAAATCAAACAAGAATCACATCACTCGATCTTCACAAGCACAAGAATCGAACAAATCACTTCTTTTGCAAAGCAAAAATCAAAATTCCATAAAATTTCGCTCGATCTATCTATCCCATCCACGATTCTTTATAATCAAAAATCGTACAAATCACTTCTTCTGCAAAGCAAAAATGAAAATTTCGCTCGATCCATCCATCACATATCTTATCTACGATTCTTTATAACCAAAAATCGTACAAATCACTTCTTCTGTTTTGCAGAAATCAAAATTTCGCTCGATCCAATCATCATATATCCCATCCACAATTCTTTATAACCAAAAATCGTACAAATCACTTCTTCTGCAAAACAAAAATCAAAATTTCGCTCGATCCATCCATCACATATCTTATCTACGATTCTTTATAACCAAAAATCGTACAAATCACTTCTTCTGCAAAACAAAAATCAAAATTTCGCTCGATCCATCCATCACATATCTTATCTACGATTCTTTATAACCAAAAATCGTACAAATCACTTCTTCTGCTTTGCAGAAATCAAAATTTCGCTCGATCCAATCATCATATATCCCATCCACGATTCTTTATAACCAAAAATCATACAAATCACTTCTTCTGCAAAACAAAAATCAAAATTTCGCTCGATCCAATCATCATATCCGTCCGATCCACGAACCTTCACAAGCGAGAATCTCTCGAACCTCAAAGTTTCCCTCCAAAATTTTCACTCCAACGATCCAACGACCCGTGAGTACCTCGTCCACGCTCGACCATGCTCGCAAGGAAGGAACGAAAAAGTCGTAGAAAGTCGCGCAACATGTCTGCCGATAATGGGAATTAGAATCGCGGTAGTATCGTATCGTTATGACCTATGACCCCTCCGTGTCACGTCCTCTCTCCCTCCTGTAGCAATGATTCCTTGTTGAAAAGTAGCCGGTTCCTCGCCTCGTTGTCGCACAACCGTTTCGAGAGCGCGCCAAGCCGCTTTGGCGTTGTTGTCGCTGTTGAACACGCGCGGCGACGCACCATTTAATCGTAATCCGTGCACGAAAGGGCGGCGAAGGGTGGGTGCCGAGATCGGTGGCGAGAGGAGGTCTGCCCCGATGGTGGGCCGAGGGATACGAGTTTAGGAGGACATTGGCTCGGTGGTTCAGTCGAGAGAAGGAAGGAAGCTGGTCGAAGGAGAGGACGAGGCCGTTAACAAAGATGATGGCCCAATTCACCAAGAGGCAATGGCTCACGTTGATCGTCATCAGCATCGCCGATTTCGCGAACGCGATCTGCGTTTCGCTCCAGGCACCCTTTTACCCTCAGGAGGTGAGTAATAGAAATGAATTGGAAGGATGTTTGGGTGATGTTTTGCTCTGAGTTGTAAGGCAATCAGTTTTCTAACTTTCTTAGAAGAATATGGATGGAGAAATTATTTTTGCCAGTTGATTGATTTTCGATTCTTTTTTTTTTTTTCTTCTTCTTCTTGTTTGTTTGTTTTGTGTTTTGGATGAAAGAGGATGAGGTTATTTAAGTAAGTTGTTTGAATTTTTTTACGAAATGTAGTCGCAACTCGAGAGAAAGGTTAGAAGACATATTGTCTCGAATGATTGTACCGTGTAAATGATACGAAATTTAATATAGGAAGTGTTATGATACAAACGCTTCTTGTATAATTGTATATGTTTGTATAAGATGGATTTAGAGTTCGTGTCGTGTCGATTGACTTTTACAGCGAGTTTTATTATTATTATCAGTTATAAGCTTGTTTTGTCGAGATAAACGAGAGTAGAATTTATTTCTTAATTTGATTACACCGTTGTTTTTAAATGTTAAGCTTGCACTCGTTTACAAATATTTTAATACAATGATTATTTTATTGCGATATAGAGGGTATTAACTCCGTTATCTTCCGACTTAAGGCAAATTTACACGATTCGTGTAAAATATCGAACGAAATTAAACTTGGAATAAAATCGGTTTATGGCGGGGAGGATTTTTTCTGATAATTCAATTATTCGCGAGATTTCTATATTTCGTTAAATTTCTTTATCGAGACTAGTTGAAAAGAAAAAAAAAGAAGGAAAAATATAAAGAAAATGGAAGAAGGAACGAAAAGAAAGTATCGATATAAGTCGGTGCATGGCAGGAAGGACGTTCTCTGTACGATTTCTTATCGGTAGCTTGTCTGGAAAGGGGTTGAGTACATCGACGCTCGAGTATAAGTTATCAATTCTACGTGGTTCATTAAGAAATTACTTACTTAACGCGATCCACGCGTCGCCTGATATACGTGAAATCCATGACAATAAGAATCCTATTCTCATAGAACGTTCAATAATATATTGTTAAAATATATATCAATTGTTTCCTTTTTTTCTTCCATTTTAAAATACGCGTTGTTCAATTTCAGTACAAAGTTTATTTTTCCAATAAAAAATATTTCTTTTGGATAAATAATATGTAAGAATAATTTTTATATAAAATCTTATTAAAATTTAATTTAATCGAATTCATAATTAATTTATAAAATATATATATATAATTTTCCCTTTCGTTGGTACATTTTATATTACCGATAATTCAATGATTCTTTAACAGAAAAAGGATCAAGAACAAATAATGGAATGAGGATAAGGATGAATCTTCAGAATTGGAACGTTCAATCGGATCGAAACGTTCGTGATAAATTAATCGGCGAGTGACAAGCCAATATATATCGCCAATTAATGCTGCATCAGACGAGTCATTAATTTAATCAATTACGTGTTTCTGAAATCAGAAAGAGAATAATCGCGGTTCCTTGCCACCCACTTGTTTATATATTCCACCAATTTCTTCATCGTGATTGAATTCTATTAAGAAATGCTTCGACATTTTGTTACATTTTGTTAGATATTGTGGGAATTTTTTTTTTTTTCTTTTTTTTACAGACAGACTTATAGAAATGGTAAAAATTGCGTAACGTAGACGCAAAAATTGTATGGCGTCGTTGAAACGATTACGTCAGTCATTATCATTACGACTTTTTTTCAAATATTTATAAATATATCTGGCTCGAAAACAAGTAATCTCTCTTTTTGTTGAAGACGATAGCTTGAGAATCGTAAATTATTCGCGCTGAAAGTTGTTACACGTACGCTTGCAAACTTGACTTGATGAAAGATTGCGAGGAAAAATAGCAAGTTGGAGGAAACGATATGTTGAAGCATCCCTTTTGATCGAAAGATCCAAATAATAATTGATAATTGGAATTTTCAAAAAGCTGCTAATATTACTAATATTTATTATTAACAATCATTTATAATTTGAATTGTATGATTCCTTATTATATTATTCTAATTGAGGATTTTAATTAATCAAATTATTCTAATTTGAAATATAAAAATTTGATAAAATATGATAAATTAAAGATTTAAAAAGATTCGTATCGTCCCAAGCATAATTAATGAAATGAGAAATTCGCAATATTAAAAGTAAACAAAATTCGCTTAACTAAGATACTTTGTTGAAAAATTTTTATTGAATAGCCTGATGCAACATAACACGTTGTTAACTAATGCTTGTGTGATGATCTTTTTCTAGATGTCTTCTCT
>NW_006263780.1:71323-75275 GCF_000469605.1 Apis dorsata | reverse complement strand
CCCCATTTTCTTTCTTTTTTTTTTTTTTTCCTCTTTTAAAACACAAGTATAATATAACGAAAGTAAGTGTCGTGTGTCGTGAAAAAATGAGAAGGTTTAAATGTTTAAACGATGAAAATGAACTTGTACTTGCACTTGATGGTAATCAATAAACGTAACGTAATACAAAGTTAAAAAAGCAAGTACTAAGTGAATCGTCAAATAAATACTCGTAATCTTATTAGCTAGACGTTAATGAAATTTTCTGATTAGCAAGTTAAAAGACCAGTTTTTTTACTATTTTGGCTACTTGGAAGGCGCCATCTTTTTTTTTCTTCTTCCTTTTCTCGAGATAATCAAATGTTTATATTATTCTTCATTGCATTATTATTTTCTATATATATCTCTTTTACTGTACATAATAATTATTTAAATTCTAACTTAGAAAACTTTGTAACTTTGAAATATCTTGAAAATCGTAAGATCCTTTGATGAGATCAAGGAAAATTTATATGAATATTTAATTCGAGAGAAATATTAATTTTAATTAAAAAAAAAAAAAAAAAAAAAAAAAAAAAAAAAAAAAAAAAAAAAAAAAAAAAAAAAAAAAAAAAAATCTTGTAAGATCGAAGAAAATTTTTACATTTTAAAAATTATTCGATTCGATAGAAGAATTATTCGATATATTCAATAAAGATTAAAGAATCGATAAACTAAGTAAGTGAGAATTATGAAACGATAATCGATCGTGTCACAAATAAATTAGCAATAAATTGTCGCTAATTGTGAAGTATTATATCGAATTACCAGTTTCAAATACTTTTTCGATGATTCACGATGCCAGACACAACAAGAATTATCTATGACGCATTTAAGTAGGTATACTTATATACTTACTAGAGTTCGATGTGTACAACCTATGGTTGCACTTATGTAATAGCGTTACGTATGTAGAAAAGTACAATAGAATATTGCATTTCTCTTTCAGAAAAGAAATCTGTTTTTTAAAAACTCTTTTTTTTCCCCTCCTCTTTTCATTCCTGAATACTTTTCAATCCTCAGGATAATACACTTTTCTCAGATTCTTTCTTCAACCTTTCTCGGATTTTTAAACTTTCTAATCTTTCTCACATATCGTTCCAATTTTAAATTTTGGATTCTAAAAGAGTGATTTTTATTATATAATTTTGAAAAATTTATCCGTGGTGAAATAGAATAATCTTGGAATCTTTTAATTACGTGATTGACATTCATCTTCGTTCGATACTTTGTACAAAGTAATTTATTTTGTCATTTAAATTATTTTCTTATGTTAGATATACACGAGAGATAGATATATCCGTTTCCAATGTAATTACACTATCTCTATTGGTATGAATTATTTCACATTGTTATCTCCTGTTATTGTTAGAGTTCTATTTCGGAGCGTATTATGCTGACAGTGAGAAAAGATAATTTATTTGTTTTGATCTCTGTTACAATCTTTTAGAAATTCTTCATTATAGTAATGACACACTCGCATCCGTAATCTCGTTGTGTAGTAAACACTTTAATTGGAACACAGATCGCGTATTTATCTGTAACACGTCTACTTTTTGATCGGCTGCTGCCAGATATTCGAGAAACGTGAATGGTAATGCCGATTTAAGGAAATCGATATATTCGAATGTAAATCGAAATATAGAACGTTTATTTATAGAGATATAAAGGAAACATTCTCTGAGAAATATTTTTTATTTATTTTATTTTCTCAAAAGAAATTATCTTTTGCAATTTTAAAGGATATCCATTTGTAGGAATAGTTACAAAAGTATTTATAGCATAAGAATTAAAAAATTTCCATTTTGTATTAATTTATAGGATTAATTCTGTTTTTTTTTTCTTTTCATTAATTTACTTAATCTATATTTCCAAATGAAACGAACATTAGAACGCATCTTAGTCACAAGACAATTTATCCTATTATTATCACAAAATATGTCATTTCGTGTCAATTAATAAAATGTTCTTATCAAAACCTCTGAATGATTAATACAATGCAGATAAAAATTTCGTGAGAATTTTGCAATTTAATACAATTTATTTACACTTGTACAAATAATAATTCGTTAAAATGGAGTGAAAACATCTTTCTAGATTAATAGACAAACGAATCAATCTTTTTCAATATTTCGTCAGAATCTTGTCGTTGAAAATTATTTCTTATCTTATTTTAATCAAGTTTCTAATTTTAATATACAGCTAAAATACCACTAATTTCTATGTACTAATTTTAATTTGTCTTTCCAATCGTCGTATATTTAAAAATCAAAATAATGATACTTCTTTTATGAATATTTAATTTTTAAACAATTCGATAAAGAATTACTATTCCTTTTATTTATTTATATCTAATTATCATCTACATATGATATTTCTTCAAAACAAAATTATTTTATTTTAATCAAGGCAACAATTGATAAAAGTTTTTCTTATTTTTCTGAAATCTTCTGAGGAACCGTTTTCCTTCAACAATCTTCGTGACTCTTCGCTGAGAGTGAAGTGTCTAAAGTTTATCAAGATTTATCATGGCCAGCGTTAATTGCACTCGTGATAATGCGACGAAATGCGTAGCATAATAATATGGAATCGTCTAACACGATTTCGAATCTTGGAAAGGTTAAAAATTATTTGTTAAGCTCGCGTGCCATTTTTTGGTAATTTTTTTCTTTTTTCGCAGGCTGAGAAGAAAGGAGCATCGCCATCCGAGTACGGATTGGTCTTTGGGATTTTCGAGTTCATCGTGTTCATCATCAGCCCTCTGTACGGACAATACGTGAGTGAAATAATTATATTATAATTTATCGTTAATTCTTGGTTAACATTCGCTCGAATTATCTTGCATTATTTTTAAATTAACGTTTTCATCTATCAAACTTTCTTGTTGGTATTTTATTTTGGTATCGTGGCAATAATGGAAGAGAGTTACCATAAGTAGGTACATTAGATTTTGTTACAGGATTTCAAATTAAAGAAACTTTAAAAAAAAAATCATAATAATTGTTACAAAATATTGAAGTGAAGAGGAAAAAAAAAGGAAACGTTTGTAAATAATTGATTAAAAAGAATTATTCGACTATACTGTAATCTCAAACCTGAGGAATGGCAGTTCCAGTTTACTTTACTGTATTAATTTGCCTACTTGTAGGCGCTCGCTTTTCATCACCAATATCTTTCCTTCCTCCGCTAACGAAACTACTTTCAACCAGTTTATGTCCAAATAAAACTAAAATAATTTAAGATCGACGTGTTTCTCAATCTTCGAACGTGACTATAAATATCATTCTTATCTTTACTACTAGAAAAAAAAAGAAAGAAAAAGGAGAACAAAAATAACGTGATCGAAGGGACCGAAGAGATAAAGTATCGCTCTTCGAGCCAGCTTCCAAAACACTTCCACTTAAAACTCATATTATTCATCAATTTCTTCACATTAATTAAATTATAATCAAACGTCGTAAAGAACAACAATAATTAAGTTTTAAAGTTTTGAATTTTTTTTTTTGCAATTACCAAAATAAAAGAATCACGATGATTAAATATAACAATTTCCACCACTAATAATATCATAAACACTTAGAATATAAGGTTACTTTCTCTTAATGTTCTCACAACACGTTTTCATTTACATTTTGACAATAAAATCGACGATCTTTGTTAGCTAAACCGAATCGGGCCAAAGCTGTTGTTCAACGGCGGTATCCTGACAACGGGGACCTGCGCCATCTTCTTCGGCCTGTTGGACAAAGTGAACGGCCATTATCCGTTCATAATCCTTTCGTTCGTGATTAGAATCGTGGAGGCTATGGGGAACGCGGCGTTTCTCACCGCAAGTTTCGCCATTATCGCCAAAGAATTCCCCGACAACGTCGCCACCACTTTCGCCAGCCTGGAGACCTTTTTCGGTCTGGGCCTGATCGTTGGCCCAACTGTC
>NW_006263780.1:68988-71111 GCF_000469605.1 Apis dorsata | reverse complement strand
AAAAAAAAAAAAAAAAAAAAAAGAAAAGAAAACTATTCTCGTAGTTTTGAAACGCATTAAGGATAATACTTATGAATCATTCGTTCTTCTTTGAAAGTCTTACTTTGAGTTAATGGTTCTCTGGATTAGAAATGGACGCAGAATGGATTGGAAGCAATTGTAAAGAGATTAGGATAATGGGTCACTTTAGAATTTACTTTTTGAGAGATATTGGGGCTCTATCTTGTATAAGATATTGTAAATCTGAATTGTATTTTTAAATTAATTGGATTGGATGGAACAAGCTTGCACCATTAATAATTTTGAATGGATTATTAATAATTTTTTAATACAGGTTGGAGGATACACGACACCCTTCGTCGTCCTGGGATCAGCTTTATTCACAACCGCGGTCATGACCATCTTCATCCTACCAGTTCATTCCAACAGCAATCAAACTAATCCCAATACAGTGGGTGAGTGGAGTTCAAGAATTTTTAATGCATAATGATTGGTCAATGCGATTTAAAAATATTTTTCCAGGTGTGAAGAAAGCTTTGAGAATTCCAGGCGTATTGATCGCCACGTCCTCCATAATAGCGACCAGTATGAGCATAGGATTTTTGCAAGCAACCCTGGAGCCTCATTTAAGGCAATTTGACCTGAGTCCTATCGTTCTAGGCTTGATGTTCGTGATCAACGGCGGCACTTACGCCATTACCGCCCCCGCATGGGGGTGGCTCTGTGACAAGCATTCGCATCCGAAAGTAATTATCGAAATACCATTCTCTGATTAATCATCCTTTTAATCTTGATCCCGAATAAAGATACGAAGATTCGGCGATTTTCGAAAAATTGTTTTCTGGAAACTAGCATGAGATATAGAAAATTGAGGAATTTGAAAAATTTTTTTTAGGTAGCTACCGTAGCCGGATGCATTCTCGTGGTAATAGGATTTATCTTAGTCGGGCCAGCACCTTTTATACCATGCCCAACTCTACTCTGGATGACGATCTGCGGTTTGGTTGTTCACGGTTTAGGTATGGCTGCACAACTGGTTGCCAGTTTCACGGATGCTTTGAGGACGTCGATGTACGTTTGATCATTAGTTAATTCAATTATTAATATTGTAATGATATCTAATGAAATCACGAAGATGGTAATAGTGAATTTTTCGAATAATTTTTTCCTATTAACGTTTTAGACAATACGGATTCCCAAATAATTTAGAGACCTACGGTCTGATCAGTGGATTGTGGACAAGCACGTTTGCGCTCGGAGCCTTCATCGGGCCCAGCGTGGCAGGAATTTTATTGGACAATATTGGATTCAGAAATGCTACCATGTTCATCGTGCTGCTTCACATGCTAGTGGTAAGCGTTTTTCGTTTTTAAATCACCATTTCATGTGAAATTTTCGATAATTTATCAGAAACTTTTATTTATCCGGTTTTGGATTAATATTATAATGAATAATGAAAGTGGCGAAGAAAGAAATTTTTGGAAATTTAGGAATAATTTATGCAAAAAAATTGGCTCTCTTATCGTTCGAGCTCATCATATATCTTCAATTAAAATAATTATTGTCGTTACAGAAAACTTTCTTTAGACAATTAGCAACTATTATCATGATCAGGAAAATTAAATTTAAATATTTCTGTATTTTACGATCCATTGATGAATCATAACAGGCAATATACCTTCCAATTCATCTATCGATATTATTATTCCTCCATTCCTTTCTTTAATTCCACGATATCCCAATTCACACATCCAGATGATCGTTTCCACACGTATAACAATATTTCTTATCTTCACCGCAACAAAAGAGGCCTTATTCCATCCCTATCTAATCTGACCAAGTTTCGACCACCTATAAACATCTCTCTCACATTTATCTCTATATCTATATATACATATATATATATAGGGCGCAATGGCAGCTGTGTTCCTGAGCACGTGCACCCTGAGACACAAGCCTTACACAGAGATCAACGCCACGGCGGAGGATCCGAGGACACCTTTGACGGACAGTTGCCAATCGCGAAGCGGAAGCTATCGCCACCCCTCGGCCAGGGGAGGGCAGGGCGTGCCGATCGTGGACAGGCCGAGCGGCATGAACTCCTTGATCGTTTGCAACAGTTA
>NW_006263780.1:65472-68560 GCF_000469605.1 Apis dorsata | reverse complement strand
TCGTGCCCCGCCAGTATTGTGATCGCCTGATTTTGACGTTTTTCGGGCCCCGCTCTGTGGATGGATTTGTTCGAGGGGGGAGGGAGAGTTCTCTATTGACCTGTCGTTGTGATAAATAAATATATATATATATATATATGTATATGTACAGTCGATTCTCGGAAGGAAAAAGGAAAATATTGAAAGGTTGAGGTTTATTGTGTAAAGTTAATAAAAATTGTTTCGAGTTGTGAATGATCGAACGAACGAATGTTCGAGACATCTCATGAGGTGCGAAGGTTTTAACGATAATGTTTATAATATCGGTAAATAAAAAGCCTCGATTGACATTAATGTTTCGTCATATGGTAATTTAGATGCGTTTAGAATTGACTGAGAGATGTAGTGAGATAGGAATATATTAACACTCTGTGTGCACGAGTGAGAGAGACAGGTTAGGGGGATGGTAATTTTTTTTTTTTTTAGTATCTTAATATTCATTTCGAATATCTATTTTGAAGAATTTGATAAGATGTGCATTTGTGGCAATATATTTGATTCAAGTTGGATTAGGAATTCAGAGTTTAGGTTGAACTTTAAACAACTGATTGAATGGAAATTGTAATGGTAATGTCTATTTGAAATTATATTTATATTCACTTTGCATATCTGGTTGAAGAAATCTTTATAAAACGTATAGGTAATAGGTTGATAGTGCGTGCACGTATAAAAGTAAATTATGTAATATTTCGTCAAGGTAATAATAAAAAATGAGAGAGGTGTTTCGCGAGTTTATCGGGAATTTTTCTTAATAAAATTTAATAAAATCGATGGATGGAAAGATGGCGAGTGGAATAATAACGAAACGTTTAATAAGAATATTTTCATTCGAGTGGAAGAAGAAATATATTATAGGTGTTAAATTAATCAAATTAGGATTTCTTTTTTTTTAATAGGATCCTGTTAATTATTTATTAATAAGAATTTAATAATTATCTCATATCGATGATTTTAAAAATTTCGAATACGAATTGCGAACCATTTTAATAATTATCGATTCTTATTTAAAATATTCTTATTTATTTAACAGATATTATCTAATAAACAAGTTGAACAAAATGAAATTAGTAGAAACTTAGTAGAAACTTTCTACTATCCTTATGTAAGTGAAGTAATCTTATCAATCGACTTCACTTCACGATTTTTAATTGATCATGAATGAAAGAAAGAAAGAAAGAAAAAAAACGTTTCTTCGAAACGAAAGAGTTGGGAACAGTTGTTATTTGATTCTTGTGAAAAAACGAAACAAAAGGTAGAGATTTCTTTTAGGATCGAATCTAAGAGGATTGTCAAAGATAAATCGAGGAATTTATGATACGAATGTTTCAAACAGTATTCTCAGGATACAGATGCAAGATCGTTGCAGTTCAATCGATTAAAAACTATCATTTTTAACGAAGGAAGAATCGTTGGTTCGATCAATGAAACAATTGAGAGATTGAAAAATAATTGGAAAGAATTGGATAAGAAAAATAATTCTTTTGCCAATTTTTTATTTTATTTTATTTTATTTTTTTTTTTAAGAAGAATCTTCTACTATAGAATTTGTAATTCTTTCTCGATTTACATTTTTGTTTAGATAAAAAAAAAAAGAAATTACTCATCGTATATCATTGATAATTATATTATCCGTTATTAAATCATAAAGTCGTGATTAAATTTAAGAGAAAAAGATCCTTTTTATTACGAATCTTTCAATTTATTATTATTATTATTATTATTATTATTATTATTATTATTATTCAATGGATGGATTGTTAGTAGCAATTAAAAAATGAGGCACGACCCTGAAATAGAGATCTCATGTACAAAAAAGCGCATTTTTTTTTTTTTTGTAAATAAAATATCGAGGAGACCTCGTCCCCGTCTAATTATCGTCTCAGACAAATCATCCAAAGAAAAATCATGAAAATATTTGTACATATTACTCGCTCGCGCATGATTTTAATCCCGTCATCGTCAATGATGACGCCTTTTCGATTATGTCGTATAATTAATTAATAATTTTCAACGAGTTCTTTAATAAAAGAAAAAATTTTTATTCATCACTTTATTTAATCCTCCAATCTGTCCATTTCAATATTATCGATTGAATAGATAATAGTTGTAGTTATTGTCGTTTGTAGTTATCTCAAAGTTACTCGAAAAATTCCTTAATTCTTCTTCGTTCTTATTTTCCAGTTCAATTAACTTTATCCGCCTAAAAACTATACTCTTATAAATATTTCGATAACTTGTTTTAATAATCCATCAAAGTAATTGTAATCAAAGGGAAATTAAAATCATCTGTCAGATTTATAGAAAAACTGGAATTCCAATTAATTTTCGAATTTCGATGGATTAAAAATTTCGAGTATCATTTTCAATCTCGTCCCAACACGTAAAAATTTTAATCCATCCCCCGAAAAATTGGATCTCTGTGAAATGTTTCCTCTCGCTACGAGATAGGAAAATTCAATATAACGATAATTTTCACCGGGCAAAGATTTTCACTCTCGATCAGCGTTCGAAACGACGAGACGCGTCGTTTTCTTCGCGCCCGCTTAAAATTCCAAGGCGCTCGCGCATACGTGACACACCCACGCACGTGCGCGAATTCTTTTGGAAACAATGGAACACGTCGGGCTGCTGCCGCATGCAACGACGTTGCACGCACGTGCATGTGGAAGTACAACGGTGGAAATCGATGGTTTCCTCGTCGATGATTCACTTCGTGCACGGGTCATCCAGCCCTCCTTCATCGAAACCAGTTTAGTTCATGGAAAACTCGTCTCTAGGTATACAGGCAACGAATCGTTTCGATCAGATCAGTTTCTTAAAATTTTCAAATTCGAAGAAGAGAAATTGAAGTGGAGAGAAATTGATGAAGAATCGCAATCGAAATAAGTAAACGTTCTCTCAAAATTTGTTTCAAAAAATCAGAAATTCCTTCTCTAAAAATTTTTACTTTATTTATTTCACTTTTTCTTAAATTTTCATAAACTATTTCAATAACTTTGATAAAAAAAAATGATCAGATTAATTTTCGTTAAAATTAATTGAAATTATC
>NW_006263780.1:63155-64983 GCF_000469605.1 Apis dorsata | reverse complement strand
GATCAGATTAATTTTCGTTAAAATTAATTGAAATTATCGTCGATAACTCGGTCGAACAACAACGTAAACGCACTTTTATGCACTTTTACAACGTAAACGAGGAAAGCACTTCCTCCCCCCACCTCCAGACCCCTTTGCCATATTTACAAAGCGCGTGCACCGCTGCCTTTTGACTTAAGATGGCGTCCCGTCCCGCTACTTCCGGTTCGACGTCCGATAAGTCGATCGTAAATTTCGCCAGCCGAGTCACCCTCGCGCGAATTCGCAGCTCGTAAAGCAACACGTACGAGCTTATACAGCTCGTGACTGTATTTCCTTTATTCCATTCCGTTCTCCTCTCATCGGCGATGTGCATCGACCGGAAATTACACCGTTCTCCGCGCCACGTGCGAATTTATTCCATCCATTATGTTGCAGAAACAGTGTGTCATCGGTGTGACGAAAGTTTGAGCGCGGAGGCTATGAAAGAGAATTTTCGAGATAACAATGAAAATAATTGAAGGATTCTTTTGAGAGACGATAAGGGAGATGGAAGAAACAACTAAATAATTAGGTGTTTGAAAAGTGATGCGAGGAAAAAGATTTCCTCGAAATGAGAAGTGATGAAGGAAAAGGAATTTATTTAAAGAATTTGAATTTTAAGAAAGCGATAAAGGAAAACTAGAGCATCGATGAAAATTTGATTCGAGACGAAAGTAAAATTTGATACTGAGAAATAGAGAAATATGGAAATGAGAAAGAGAAGAAATGGAAAGAATGGAATTTCGTGGAAGAGGATCGTAATTATTTCTTCAACGAAGAAACGAAAACGAACGAAAGCGAGGCAAAAGAAACGAAAGGAAGAGGAGTGAATTAAAAAATTAGGGTATCGATGAAAATTTGATTCGAGACGAAAGTAAAGTAAAGTTTGATACTGAGAAATAGGGAAATAGAGAAGAGAGGAGAAAGAGAGGAGATGGAAAAGGTGGAATTTCGAAAATCGAAGCGAACACCGTGGAAGAAGATCGTAATTATTTCTTCAACAGAGAAACGAAAATGAACCAAAGCGAGGCAAAAGAAACGAAGGAAGAGGAGTGAATTAAAAAATTAGGGCATCGATGAAAATTTGATTCGAGACGAAAGTAAAGTAAAGTTTGATACTGAGAAATAGGGAAATAGAGAAGAGAGGAGAAAGAGAGGAGATGGAAAAGGTGGAATTTCGAAAATCGAAGCGAACACCGTGGAAGAGGATCGTAATTATTTCTTCAATAAAGAAACGAAAGAGAACGAAAGCGAAGCAAAAGAAACGAAAGGAAGAGGAGTGAATTATTAACGCACGTTGAGGTCAACGGTGTGCATCCAAGTGTCCGTTGATGCAGTTCAGGAGGATCTCTTTCCCCCTTCTCCTCCCTCTTTTGCTCAACCCTATTTTCAAGACGTGCAGACGAGAAATTCTTCCAGATAGAACGCGCCTATCTTTTAGAATAAAGGAAGAAACAGCACGGTCGAGGGCGTAGCGTAAGATAATCATCTGATCGATCAATGTTTCTTTTCTCTTCTTCCTTTATTTGCACATTCGTGGCCATAATTTTCCCGATTGTGTTTATTACATCATTAAACGCGTGATTCTTTGCGTGATGTGCATTTGCATTTACGCGAATAATTATTATTTATTATTATTATTCACAGGTAAATAAAGGTTTGTTTGAAACGCAGAATGCAAATAGATATTCGCGGTGGCGAGAGATAAAGAAATGCCCATTTCTTATTTAAATAATTCTAATTAATATACAAAATTTATTTACTACCTCTTACATAAATACAGTTAAGAAATTTTTTATTTGTATAT
>NW_006263780.1:61404-63105 GCF_000469605.1 Apis dorsata | reverse complement strand
TTCTCTGCCCATTGTATAAAGTCTCTCGATTTTCTTTCTTTTCTTCTTTTGNTTTTTTTTTTTTCATTCCTTTTAAACTTTCTTTCGTTCGTTCGTAATTTGAGATATATATATTAGCGTTCGACACGTTGACTCATTTTAATTTCTAATTTTATCGATCTGATAAGAAATTCAATCCAAATTTTAATTCAATATCAATCATTCAATCAAAAATAGAAACAGAGAGGGATAATCGTACATCTTTCAAGCATAGCTATCCAATTTTCTATTTCTATCATTCGCGTGTAAGTATAACGACATCGTTAGTCAAGAACGATTAACGACGTTAATGGCGGCGACTTTATGTAATCGGTCGTTACACACGAATAGTGAAATAATTGCGTAACCGATACGATGAAATGTATCGAAAATTGATGACGTCGATCAAGGATTATAAGCGTATAGAAAGCCAGCCAGAAGAAACGAAGTTTATCGTTCCATTATCCTGGCCAATTACTTCTAAAAATGTATTACTTCATGATACTTAAGCGTACATAATTACCAGCCAGACAAATAAACATAATGAACTGTGCGATTAACTGCGTAAGGCGAATAAAAATTTCAATAAAAAGCTTTGCGATTTACGTAAATATAATTTTCTTCTTCTTCTTCTTCTTCTTCTTCTTTTTTTTTTTTTTCTTTAATCCTTGAAACGTGGAACATAACTTTTTCTTAATCTCCTATTCGTCGGATCTTTATTTGGAAATTGTTGTAATGAGATTTAGCAAAAGAAGAAGAAGAAGAAGAAGAAAAGAGAATTTTAAAGGAGTTGAAGCAGAAAGGGAATCGAAGGAAATATTTGTATTTTAATCATATTTTAAATATTTTAAAATATTTTTTTATAAAAAGTTCTTTTTTCTTGTAGATAAATTTGTTAGATTAATAAAGTAATTTATCTAAAATCTAAATAAAAAAAAAATTATATAAAATTCACATTACTTATTCTTCATTTTTATTCATCAACTTCGCTTAAAATTGTTTAATATTCTGAAGATTTCAGAGATGAGATATCGTGAATAGACGGAAGAGATCACTCTTACGCCACTGCGGCGCCGGGATTAGGCGAACAAGCATATCCACAGGTGAATAGTATTTAGAATGAAAAGGAACAGGTTCACGAGGAAGGGTTTGCCTCCAATCCGATGCGTCTCCGTTTCAATAATCGTGACTGCTCCGGAGATTAGGCATTAGTTGCAAAAGATATTTCGAAATTACACGTCGAGGTGATCAATTATGAAATAAGAAAATCAGAATATTTCTACGTCGTCGACTTTATAATAATACGTATAACGTATATATTAGAAGAATAATAATTATACTCCACGATCGATAATTTTCAATAAACCTATCATAACACGTATGCTTCGTATTACATCGTATTCGTTATATTCTTTTTACGTTGTATTAATTAAAACTAAACGATATTAAAATCAATATTCACAATCCTTCAAACACTACTACACTCGTAAAGACTTTATACTCCAAAAGCTCAAATAAAGTTCAAATACCTCTTGATTAAAGATTAAAAATAAACTTCAACACAATTTCAATCTCGAAATAAGCAAAACCTAAAATACATCATCCTCGTAAATCTGTCATCCGTCCCGCAAGCTCAAACAAACGACTGGAACGAACTATTTCGAATACCTCTTCTGTTCTCGA
>NW_006263780.1:60337-61042 GCF_000469605.1 Apis dorsata | reverse complement strand
AAAAAAAAAAAAAAAAAAAAAAAAAAAAAGAGAAAAGAAAAGAAAAGAAAAGAAAAAAAAATCCCTTCTTACGCCACTGTGAGATAAAAACACGGGGCGAATCGGAGTGTCAGGTGCTGCCACCTGAGCAGGAAAATCCGCAGGTGAAGGAGATGGGGAGTGTACACGCGAGTCGGCGTGAAAACGAGCAGGTCCAGGTAAGAGGGTTGCCTCTCGATCGCTCTCCCCACCACTCGCCGCTGGACCCGTGGTGGGGGCCGGTTGGCGCATGCGCACGGCCGCGTGGGTCCTGCGGCCGAGCGGAGCGGCCAGTTCAGGGGCCCAAAGCCTGTTTCCATCGCGAGGGAAGGCCTCGGGTCGCGCTCGTCTCGTAAACGTCCGGTCAGTTCGCGTTTTCCCGCGTTTCTTTCGCCTCGTCGCGTTATTTTTCGCCCCGAAAATCGTTCGCCTCCTTGAAATTCGTTCAATCCGCGCGAGTGATACACACACACACACACACACACACGTGATATCGAGATACATACCCACGGTGGAACTTGTTGTAACGAAAAGGATCGAGGAGAGATCGTTGTGTTTATCAAGTAGTGGCAAGTGTCATGGGGATATAGGAACGCCGGTGAGGGTGAGTTTCGAATTTTTGGAGGTGTTTTTCTTCGTTGAGAAGGGGGGAAGAGGTGTGAGGAGGAAGGGGAAATTGTGATCGAA
>NW_006263780.1:58244-60221 GCF_000469605.1 Apis dorsata | reverse complement strand
ATATATATATATATATACGTGTAATGGTAATTGTAATCGTAGAAGTGAGTTGAGAATAGGTGTAGCCGTTAGGCTCGTGAGAGGAGGCACCCTACGGAAACGAGTTAAGGCCTAGGAATTAATTTTATTGAGCTCCCCCGCTGAAAATAAGCTAGGCTGTAACAAAGGAGCAGTGACCGGTGATTCGGATGCACGATACGATGCTTCTAAACGCGCTTTGCTCCATCGTTTATTACGTAAACGTGTTTAATTTCGTGAAAAGTAATAATTTCCGAGTAACGTTTTTACTTTTGAACATGTTTTGAGAAAAAGCGAATTTTTCTGTCGAAGAAAATATTTAATTAGGATCGAAATGTCAATGGAAACAGCGCGCCGCAATTAATATACACGCAAGAAAATCAAAAGGAATATCAAATTGGAATATCAAAACGTGAAATTGACATATATATTTTCCATTCCGGTTGAAACACGATTCCGATAGAATGCAGAAATGCAAACAAAATTTTCGAATTCATCGAACTTTAAGTGCTCATTAACCGTTCTATTGTTCCGTGATTGAGTAAGATTGACAAGAAAGGAATACAAGCACGACGTTCGAGCACCGATAACCGCTTACCTCTAAAATCATAAAATCTTCCATACAACTTCCACAATTACTTTTACAAATCCCGTATCCAATTCAATTCTTTCTGATAAACCACTTTCTATCTCTATCATAATTTCACGGGAAACTTTATATCCCCGACTTTATATATTTCCTAATTTTTAATTTCACTCTTCTCATCGTCAAATCGTCGTTATTAAAAACACATTTCCCCTCGATTGTAAAACCAAGATCGATTCAACTCTCCCTCGAAGAGAGAGAAAGAAATAATCTCTTTATCCATCTCTTTCGATAGATATCCCCCCCATCTTCATCGATCCAAATCCTCCAATCTTCTCGATGATCCACTGGATCATCTTGGTCTTTCCAATCATGAATCATCAACCGTGTGAGTCATCATGAAAAAAAAAAAAAATCATGAATGGAGAACGACGATGGCGAAGAGAAGAGTCGCGTAAGAAAAGGCGAGAGACGAAGGAATCGGTTGGGGAGTTTGAAATTGTGATTCCAGGCGTGTCCAGGAAAGGGGAGGTTAGGAACGAACGGACGGACGTGTTCCTCTCTACGTGCACCTCTGAGCAGATGGAGTCGGGTTAGCTAATGCGTCGAACGAACGCGTTGCGGTTAGATGGTGGAATCTTAAGTATCCTCCAAGTGTCCTGGGATCTCTCGTGCGGTTGAAACGAAACCGAACAGAGTATGTCGACTCTTCAAATATTGTCGCG
This sequence comes from Apis dorsata, assembly GCF_000469605.1. Taxonomy (NCBI): domain Eukaryota; kingdom Metazoa; phylum Arthropoda; class Insecta; order Hymenoptera; family Apidae; genus Apis; species Apis dorsata. The sequence continues at coordinate 58,892 of NW_006263780.1, read as the reverse complement.
TCGCAAGAGAAAGCGATTACGTATATTCCAAGTTTACGATTCTTTTTTTTCCTTTCTTAATTCGTTGAACCTGTTTTTCCATTTCGATGGGATTCATTACTCGACGAGGCTTCGAGAAAAATTATTATATTTACTTGCTTTCCATTTAAATTTCTTATAAAAATTAAGAAAAATTCGAAAAACTCATACACTTTTTAATTAAAATACATTTTTTTTGTATATACTTTCGTTATTGTTAGTAATTTATTTTCTCTTCAATTTTGGAATATGACAAATGTCACGAAACTTCTTCTAAATGTATTTCAATTGTAAGATAAATCGGCCAGAGAAGAAAATTCTCACAATAATTACGCAATTCTTTTGCACAAATTTTTCTCCATACGTACCATCTTCTTACACGTTATTTAATCCTCTCGAAAAATTTCTCGAAAGTAACGTCACGACATCTCTTTCTCTCTCGAAAAAAGAAGAAAACAAAGAGAGAGAGAGAGAGAGAGAGAGGGGACACAATTATATTGATCGATCTTGACGAAATTTCGTCGAAGAAGAGTTCCGTCTCGAGGCGGAGATCCCTCCGCTCTCTTCCATGTGTTTTGCATACGAGATCGAAAGTGTGTGTAGGCACACGGCACGAGGGTGACTCGCACA
>NW_006263780.1:55851-57614 GCF_000469605.1 Apis dorsata | reverse complement strand
CGCGTGTGTGGGGTAGCCATGAAATGCAGTCGAACCGGCTGCAGAGGACGCGCGCGTGTATGAGTGTGTGTGCGCCGTGGCCCGGCCACGATGCTTGGGGCTTCGTGGGCCCCGCTTCGTGCTCGCGGATTTTTTTAAAGATCCTTCTTGTTACGGATCGGAAACGGGGGAGGGAGGAAAAGAGGGGAAGGAGGGGGTCGAACCGTAAATAAAAGATCCGCGGTTCGCCTTGATTCGCGTTTGGATCGTGAATTGGTGCGCGCGAGCACGTGTCAAAGAGGGAAAGGCTTTTGTCGTTTGAACGAGAGAGGAAATAATATTCCGTGTGGAAATTATCTTATTTATCTTTTTCTTTTCTTGATTTTTGGTTTGTCAAACTTCTTCTTCAATTTCTTAAATTTCATCGTGAGTTTGGATTGGATTGGATGCAGTTTTTCTTTTTTTTTTTTTTTTTTGGAATGTAATTATAGACGTTATTATTGTTAATTAGGCTCGATTGCGTTTTTAACAGTGTGCAACGAAAAGAGAAAATTCTAAAAGAGAATTTTAATTCATCGAATCTTTGATTAGTCTTGGATGTTCGAAATGGTGTTTGAGAATTGGAGAGTTGAGGATGTTATTAAAAAATTCCATTTTCTTAGAAGAGAGATTATTATTCAACATTCTTGGAAACAAATTTCATACAAACAATTCTCCATTTTCAGATGCTTTCTACTCCTTTCTTACAAATTTACCAAAACTAACTAAAAGAAATATTTAATATATTCAATCAATTCTCCATTCAAAAATCGCTTCTCCACGCTTTCCAAACGAATCTCGTCGAATGTATAAATTCAAACCATTCTCCAACAAAATCCCACGCAATTTCTTCCCAAAATTTCTCTCCTCCCCGTTTCCTAACAATTCACATCGCGTGCGCGCAACGCGTCTCCCGTCTTTGTTCCTCTCCTGCGCGAAACACAGTGCAGAGAAGAAAGAAGGGAAAAAAGGAGACGAGGAGGAGGAGGAGGAGGAGGAGGAGAAGGAGGGGGAAAAAAAGGAGAGAATGAAGCGGGTAAGAAAAGGCTCGTAAAGGAGACGTAGGAAAGTCGTTGCACCGCGGAGAGGCCAAGATCCATGATGCTGTGTGCCACGAGGCGAACAATGGACTGTGACGTCACTCGAGGCTGCACCTGCGACGCTGCACTTGCATGTGCAACGAGCCATCGACTAAGCAACCCTCGTACACCGCCAGCCTGTTCGATTTTGAAACGGCCACCGGGTCGAAAATAGCCCGCTACGTGTGTGCATTACTTATGGCGCGGTTATGCTCCGCTGTTTATCGAATACGAGCGTAATACGAGCTCCTTTTTCTTCTTCTTCTTCTTCTTCTTCTTCTTTTGAATAAGAAAACGAACCGAGCTATCGAGATCTTGAAATTTTTCAAGATGAATGTGGAGAGTTGTTGGAGATTTGTTTTTTCAGATTTCAGTTTGACAGGATTTTTGGATTGTTGAATAAGAAGAATTATTCTTTTCTATTTTTCGAAATGTCCTAAAGGATGCCGGAAGATTGAATTTTAATTCTTTGATATGTGTGTATTTTGAGGCTTTGAATCATGATGGAGTTGATGTTTTGTTAGTTGAGTCGTGAAAAAGGATTTTAGAAGAATTTTGAAATATTGGAAAGTGAAATTTTAATTTTGGAAACTTAGCATTCCGTTGAAGAAATTTTTCCAAATGTTGGATATCTAGATATGTGTGTATTTTGAGGCTTTGAATCAA
>NW_006263780.1:53432-55713 GCF_000469605.1 Apis dorsata | reverse complement strand
TGGAAAGTGAAATTTTAATTTTGGAAACTTAGCATTCCGTTGAAGAAATTTTTCCAAATGTTGTATATCTAGAGAATTTAGTTAATATTTTAAGACTTTGAAAGTTATTTATCTTGATCTATGGTAATTCTAAGTGACAAAATGGTGGATGTTGAATATTTTTACAGATTTGTTGTGACAATGATTCAACATAATTTCAAACGACAGTTAATAATCTTGCAATAATATAATAATAGGATTGTTGCTGGTATGGTATTACAGGCTCTGTCGTTTCGGAAGGGACGCCAGTTTATGCGACGCCATATTTTGTGGCATGGCCTAGAAATCCATTGCAGCTTGTTCGTTTCACAAGACGACTCCTTGAACGACATATGAATTTAATTTGTATTACGTGTAACACAATTATTTTTCCACTTATTGTATCACAAGATGTTACAAATGTTCAAGACGAGAAACTGAGATGTTTTTAATAATCATACTTTTCTGTATTCTTCATCGATTCTCTCTATATTATTATATTAGAATCAAATAATTTATTCACAACGTATATTTCAATTATTCGCGGATGTTTGTGTGAATATTTGTGAGAATACCTGTAAAATATTCCACGTAAAATATTTGTTACAATATTGAATAGATGAATTTCTACTTAAGTTTCTTCGGTTCGTATAAATCTAAATTTGCATAAAGATAATACAAAGTAATAATAATAATTGATCGAGAAACTTTCTAGAGAAAATTGAAATTAAAATGTGTCAAAAGAGAGAAAGAGCTCTAGCTTTTCATAAATATATATTTAGAAGAAACTTGGCAATTTCCATCCTCGAATTTACAGAAATCCAAATTTTTGTATGTAAAATAAATCCCAAAATCTTTAATTTTTTCCAGAAGAGATTCAGGAAAAGATAAATTAAATATTACAGTAAGATAAGGAAAAAGTTTTTTAAAGAAATCTCCCGTATTTAAATTTTTCGAAAATAAAAATATTTTTACGACGATTTACTTCACGATTCTCTCAAATGAAGCAATCGAAATTTCATTCGTCACTCGGCGAGAAAAAGGCAGAAACCGATTTTAGTTAACGAGGAAAATCATTTCTGCGGTGAAGAAGAAACTTTCGTGGACGATTTAAACGGATATAACGAACCGTTCGCGATTGTGGGTCGTTCGATTATGTAAAAGTTTGCAAAAGGCCGCGCGTCGAATTCTGATCCTTGCGTTTCGATCAAACGTGTTCGTGTTCGATACGCAACACTGGTTACGTAAACACGACGAACACACTGTGTGTGATCAATTACAAAAGACACCCTTATTAACATCCGAAAATGGAAAGCGTGACTAACCAAACGTGTTGTACATTCTATAATAAACCTAATCCATTATGAAACAGATATGATTTATTTATCGACGGAGGAGTTATTAAAGTATTTAAATTATAATTTTGAATAAATGATTTTTCACTTACGTTATTTACGTTTAATTGATATGTACAAGATTTTTTAACGTATTTCAATTAATAACGGAATTATCTTTCTTTATTTTCTTTCTTCTTCTTGTGTGTTATCCATTACGCGTATAAATTAAAAATATAATAAATTAGAAATATAAATAATAATTCCTCTTCAAATATTGTAAAGCATCTGAAGAAAAGTGCAAAGATTCTTAAAGCATCCTGTTCCTCTTTCCACTTGCAAACAATGGAAAATAGAAAAAAGGAAAATTAAGAACAGCGAGTAGAGCGTTGTCAATAAAATCTTGTCATCTGACATTTTTTTTATAAATTACAATACATATATCCCAAAATTAAATCACTTTACAATTACAACACTTTCCAAATCATCCTTCAAATACTTGACAAATAAACCCAGCACAGATATATCCATCTAAAACATTTACAATTGAATTTGACGCGCCATTGTGCCATTTCTCACTCACCCGGTCGTCCCACTTGCAACCAAAACAAGTATTTAATCTCTCCAGTTTCCTGTACATGTCCTCATCCGCATTCCTCATCCTGTTCCCCTCAAAAATGACAGCAATCGAAACCAAGATAAATGTTTAATCGCGTCTTTAACACCCATTCTCTCTCTCTCTCTCTCTCTCTCTCTTTCTCTTTCTCTTTCTCTCTCTCTCTTTCTTTTTCTCTTTTTCTCTCATTCCCGTTAGAAAAATCTCGATTGGAAACGAACGCGAATTCGAAAAGGATCTTGGAATCATTGAACAGTAGTTTTTTAAAAACGAGTTGCCTCGAGATAATTTCGAAACGATGCGAAATATACGT
>NW_006263780.1:51451-53250 GCF_000469605.1 Apis dorsata | reverse complement strand
AGAGAGAGAGAGAGAGAGAGAGAGAGAGAGAGAGAGAGAGAGAAAGAGAGAGAGAGAGAGAGACTTTCACCATTTAAAATTCGTCTGGCTCGCGCACCGGCCAATTCTTCTCCGCAGACCGGATCGAGAAGGAGGCCTCGCTAAATACCTTATTACTTTTGAATTAACATATCGGTACCAAGGTAACAGGACTTGTTCGAGAGTCCGGTCTGAGGATTCCTCGGTTGGTATGTCAGGAGCCGCTATTTTTTCGGGTCATCCTTAACTTTCTTGCACTTTAGAAAGGGGAGAGGGATATCCGGAAATAATTAATGAAGAGAAAAATGGGGAAATGTTATTTTTCTTTTTTCTTTCTTTCTTTTTTTTTTTTGTTTGCAATTCTTTGACGATATTTTTCGATCGTCCCTTTTTTGGAAGAATATCTGGAATAATCTTGGTAATTAAAGGGGTAAATGTAGAGAAAAGTATTACGAATGTTATTTCTTTACAATTGTTGAACTCGGTTAACTTTTGGTTTTTGGCCCTTTCTGAAAGAATATTTGGAATATTTGAACGTTATACACGAATATTATGAGAAGGGGGAGGGGAAATAAGTGAAATTTATATATTTATTTATGAGACAAATGGAAGTGAAGTCCACTTGAAATCGCATTATTTCTTTTCTGTGTAAGATAATTGTCGACCCAGTGACGAGCGGTTGGAAAGAAATCCGCGGAAATCGGGACGATTTCGAATTGAGAACACGCATTCCAAGAATACTCGGACACCTAAGTGTCGTTTAAACCAATATTATTTACATTTGAAATACCATTCGTCTTATTTTCATTGCCGATTAATTACCTTGTCATACACGAACATTTGTCTAATGATCGACGAGATATTTCGATTAATTTCTCTAGCAAATTTTCAAATAAAATATTGACACGTAATTGATTCAATAAATATGATCGATAGGTATTAAAATATAACAAGGAAAATAAGAATAAGAATAATAAATAAAATAAAATAAACGGAACAAAATCGACAGAGAGGGGGGAAGATTCCTCGTTTATTTGGCACGAAACGAGACGACATTACCATAGACGGGTGAACGAGACGATGAAAAACATTCGAGTCGTACTCGAAAGTCACCAGCTGCGTTGGTAGAAACTCAAATGAAAGCTGCTAAGTGAGTGATCAAGCGACGAGTGGATTTCTTCTGCCCATCCACGGGGCGCAACAGGTTTTTTCTTTTTTTCTCCTTCTTTTCCCGCCTAGAAATCCCTAAGTCACGGGGATTAATCGTGGATCCATCCACCTGATCGTTGCAATATTCCACCAAACTAGGGATATTTTCGTTTAATTGCACTCGTCGTCGTCCATTCTTTTACAAGAATAATATTTACGACGAAATTTTATATTCTCGAATGGTCCCTCGACTTCCTCGAACTTTCGCAACAAGAATGGTCTTCTGACGGATTTTTTACCTAAAAATTGTTACGAAATTATAAATTCATTGTCGAAGATTCGAGAAAGTTGGAAGACTGAAATCATCGAAATCAAACGATTAATTCCAAAATTCGTAAAGGGTCTCGTCGAATCATAGTTCCTCGATCACGAAAAGCCAAAGTAAACCACAAGTTCGTGAAAGACTCGGCAACCAGGACCCCTGATAACTAGAACGAAATAAATTTCATTGGACAGGTTAGGTTGGTCGGTTGATTTACGATTGCGTTAAATCTCTTGCTGCTTCCTCGAGTTCCAATGACGTTCCAGTTTCCGTGTAAACTGTAATCAAGTTGAAAAGAAGGAGGGGAAGA
>NW_006263780.1:48725-51306 GCF_000469605.1 Apis dorsata | reverse complement strand
AAGAAGGAGGGGAAGAGGGGGGGGAAGCAAAACGTCCTTGGCATTACCGTTAGGATTAAAAAAAAAAAAAAAAGAAAAAAGGTTGATCAAAAGTCGTGTTCACACCGTTGCAAAACGAGAACGTTAATGGCGATGTTAATAGTTTCCGGTTGAGATAATGGTCGCCATTGAATGTATCTTTCGCTTTGGATTATCGCAGGAATAAAGGATGATCGTGATTAGAGTACTAGAGGAGATTGTGTTGAGGGAAAGAGGAGAGTGCGAAAAACCAGTTAATTCGAATAACTGGAAATTTGTTTTTGAAATTTATTTGCAGTTTGAAAGATCGATTGGCTTTCTCGTTAACTTAATAATCTAATTTCTTGTTGATCTGCTTGTTGAGTGAAAGTGGAAATTAAAGATAATGATGATTTTTAATGCCAATCTTTGGAAGTAAACGTTAGGAAGTAAAGTTGATAATGATAGATCTTTCTTTTTTATTTTGTGTTATTTTTAATAAAACGAGGTTAGAAGTGGATTAATCGCTTTGAGGATCAGATTGAGGTTAGAAAAATGTTTGAATTGCAGATATATCGTAACTTTTAAAATAACATGTTCATAGGTTTTCGCATCCAAATATTTGTTCCTAAAAGATAGTTGATAAATTCAAAATATTGATCATTGGGGAAAATTAATTTCATAAAAAAAGGACATTAAATACGCAAAACTTTCTTCTCGCAAAATTAGGATGCAAGTTTAAAGTTGGTATCGGAATCGTAATAAGTGAAAATTTCGTTATTATAATGAAAACGAAAGATGAAATAAACATTTGCTGAATGAATATTCATACAGCAAAGCGTAACGGCTCAATATATCTCCTCGTCACGATAATTAACATGAGAATAACACGATATTTCCATCCAAGTCAATTTATAGCTGGCAATAAATACTAAAAAAGTATACAATTCTTAATTATACGATACGAGTAACAAAAATTATTAAACTTAATTGAACAAATCCACTTAGCTTGAATAATGAATCTTAATCTTGGAGGAGGGGAATCACTTCAAATTCTCTTGCAAATTACTCTTGGCTAATTAGAATCTGATAAGTCGATTTCAATTGGATCGTTGGATGAAATATCTTTCTCTTTTGTCTTTCTTTTAATCTTACTCGTTTCTTTCGTTGGTGGAGAGAGAGAGAGAGATTGATTTTGGATTTCTAATCGGATTATACGAATCGTTTCGAATGCAATACCAATCGAGGAAATTGACCTCGATGATGTCATGAAATGAAATGAGTGATGCGCAGTTTTCCTCATCATATCCGACTCTTTAATCATCGATTTCTTGTCTCTGTGCTCGTACTGATTTCGCCATAATATCTGTTGAAAGTTTCTTGTACGTGCTATGAGATAGTATTCTTATTTATGAAATAATTTAACGAGTAATTAAAATGTTTGTTTTATCTATATTAAATCAATAAAACAATTTTAATAAAATTGGTTAAAACTTCTTTATGGATGTAGCATCTTTGTAATACCTTTAAAACGTTTCTTTTCATTTTAACTATATTCAGAAAGATGTAGAACTTTGATGAAGCCAATAATTTTTACAACAAAACTATTAGTGTTCGAAATTCGTTAATAATCCGAGAAATAAAATTTTCTATTTTCTGGAATTACGATTTGAGAATTATAGGGTTCCCTATCGGACAAAGGAGAAGAAAACCGATCGAATTGATCGAATTAACCTTTCCACTCGAGTGGAATTGTCGCGGTTGCATGGATGGAATCGTCCTTGACGATGCGGCTGGGATTCCTTTAAAGGTTGGAGTCGAGCTTTCTCCGAGCATAAGTCATTCCGAATTCTTGGCAATCGAGCGCTCGAGTTGCAACTCGAAAGTGCACCGCGAGTTCCCGCTTTTCCTCTTGCGCGCGAAAATTGTCAACGATTTTCCCTTCGTATCATTTCCTTTTATTGTGCATCGAGAAGAGTTTCGAAAATTGACAAATTATTAAAGGATTCTGAAAAATTCTGATTGAGTTATCGAGTACGAATTGATGATAGTTTGAATCAAAATGAAGAGGAAGAAAAAAAAAAGGAAGAAACGAAAGAAGAGAAAAGTGGATGGATGGAATAGAAAAGAGGATGGATAAGTTTTACGATAGATATCGTTAAACGAAACGATTGATTATTATTATTATAGATAATTGGCGTAAAATTTAATGGCCTGGTACTTTTTTGTTGTTTTATTGTATACACTCGATGACTCGCCATTTTCGCATATAAATCACTTTTCATTGGATTAACGCTATAGGTAATGAGTAATACAATTCATTATTGTTGGAACAAGTTTACGAGGAAGTTACGTTTAATAAGGTGGTTAACACGAAGTTTATGAACCATCGCATAAACAGATGTTAGAAAACGAGACTTTTTACTTCTACTTAACACGCGATGTGTTATTAAGTTATTCTTTTTTCTTTTTTACTGTTTTGTATCATTTCGCTTTTTTGCGAGGGGTGGAGAAAGGGAGAGAGGAAAATTTTATCCTCTTATTTTGAACAGAATTAAAATTTCTTCTAGAATCATTAGATGTG
>NW_006263780.1:47820-48405 GCF_000469605.1 Apis dorsata | reverse complement strand
TTTTTTTTTTTTTGCTGTTTGTCGCACGAAAGATTCGTTACAGTTGGCTTCCTACTTTCGAAATATTTTTTTTGTTTTTTTTAATCAACGTAACTGTAATTGCCCGCATACTCGTAACAGGTCACTCGTTGTGACAACGGAAGTTCAACAAATATATAATTATTTGAATTGTATAACCCACTTTCGTCTTTCGCGTGCACTTTATTGGAATTTCTTCTAAAAACAATTTTATCTTTCTTCGAATATTCTTTTAATAATTTATTCAAACTTTTGAAACAAAATCATCAATTAATTCTTCCTAATCATCACAATCAAATACTCTTTCGTTAATCCATTCAAACCTCTAAAGTTTAAGCCAATTGTCAATTCTATCGAAAAATTTATACCAAAAATTTCATGATTCAAACCCAAAAACGTAAGTACAATCCCCAAGTTTCTTAAATATCCAAATTTCCAATTGACAAATTGCATCAAAAAATCCTCCAAAATCACCAAAATCTCAAGACTCAAACTTAAAATTATAAGTACAATCCCCACGTTTTCTAAATCTTCTCAAAACCAAGTGATCCCATTAACAATTGAACC
>NW_006263780.1:36300-47285 GCF_000469605.1 Apis dorsata | reverse complement strand
AGCTCTCAAGACTCAAAAATTATAAACCCAATCCCCACATTTTTTAAATATTCCTTTAATCTAGTTAAACCCTCAAAAATCATCCAAATCATAAAAATCTCAAATCCTAAATATCCAAATATAAATTTCCAATCGCACCTTCAAAAATTCTTCAAAAATCACCAAAATCTCAAGAATCAAACCCAAAAACCATAAAACACAATCCCTATTAAATTTTTCTAAATATTTCTCCACTCTCGAGGGAGGATTCCAATTCCAATCCTCCTTCGACGGAAAACCCCCTCAAATATCTCAAAACGATCGTCAATTTCACGATCTCTCCCTTCTTCTCCAACGTTCTCGGGATGCAGAGGAAGACGCGCATCCCAAAGGTGCGTCGAACCCTCTTCGCAGAAGAGGATCAGGCCAGAGGGGGGGCGGGATCCGCTTTTCTCACCGTTGCATTATGGACACGCGATACCCGGGCGGAACGCGAGAGCTCGAGGAACAGGAAAATATACAACAAGCGTTGATATACGGGTGTATCATAGCCCGGTATGGGCACACAGAGGGCCGAGATTTCTAGGCGGGCAGCCAGCCGTGAGGAGAGGAGAACGGGGCACGGCGACACTTTCACTTGCACACGCTGCCAATGTACGATCGGCATGCGGCCGAACAACCGAGCTGGCGTTACAGTTTCGTTCCAATGGACAGGGAATCCGGTCCAGACGACCGACAATCCTATCTGGGCCCCCTCTCCACCCGCCCCCTGGATCGGACAATGGACCTGACTAGGCAGAGATGATGATTGGGGAAGGGGAAAAAATTCTAGACCACCGTGGACGATGGTTTCCGTGAAATCAATATCTTTTTTCACGGGGATGATGGAAAAGGATTGGGATCGTTGATTAGCTTGATCTACTTGTGGAGAGGGGAGGGTGGTTTAGACGAGTCACGCGTTTGAGGATTCATTGTTTCGTCGTTTTTGGATTGTGAAGTTGTTTTCAATGAAGTTGTGTTATTATAGATTTTGAAGGGTGGTTATGGAATTTTTGATGATAGTAAAATGTGTGATAAATTGTTGGAAGGTGATTCGATTATTGACTTTTAAAAAAAGTAGGAGTTTTGTATGTGAATATATATTTGAGGATTGTTGTATTATTTGTAGTTAGAAATTTTATGATCGGTGAGTTCTAAGAAATAGTAGTACATCATAATAATAAATTTCATAAATTGGAAGTTATTTGTTTATTAATTTTAGAAAAAGAAAGAAGAAGATAAGAAAGTTTGTACATCTGAGGTGTTTAATTCTTTCTTAAAGTTAAATTAATATTATTATAGTGAAATTTTACAGGTAGTCATGATTAATAAGACAGAAAGTTTAATATAGGTATGCGCATCAAAATTTTTCTCTTCTTACGGTTAAATTTAAATCGTTATAGCAAAATTTTATACACGGTGAATTAATTTAATAATAGTAATAATGTAAATTTTATAAGTTACACGTCATTTAACTATCATAAAACGGTGAAAGAGAATTTTATGGCTTATAATTTACAAATTGTCAAATCGCTGATGTTATTGGTTGTAAATTATTATGCAAGATCCTGTTAGATGTTTTTCGAAAAAAAAAAATTGAAATGATGGCTATAAATTGATATATGTATATACATACATGTGTATATATGTATATAATATTTCAACGAATTACTTTTACCGATCAATTAAAAAGAAAACAACAAATAGATAATATTATTATTTCATTTATCTAATCAAAATTATAAATCGGTTAATTCTAAACTTTGCAAACTTGATCCATAATATCGATTTGCAGGAAATCAGATAGAAAATACGGATCAAAGATTAAATATTTGAATTAAATATTAAATAAAAAATATATATATATATTTCTTTTTTTACTGGTATAAAAAAATACAAGAAAATTTTTTTGCCATAATACTGATACGAAAATAAATTTATAAATATTCGTAAACAGGGTTTTAATTCAGCAAATGAATCAAAATCATTCGATCTTTAAGCAAAATTTCATTGTGTGAAATATTCCAGAGATATAATTTTCCCTGCAGAAAAAGATTCCATTTGAATTTTATTTGCGAAACAAACATATCCACCGTCATAAAATTTTGCAATTTTTTGGAAAATTCGATTATACATTCGATAAACACTTTGTAACAAATAAAGTTAAAAAGGTCACGTATATAAAAAGAAAAAATCAATATTTCAATTACGAAATTCGAAGAAACAAAAAATATATAATTTTAAATTCCAATTAAAGATGTTAGATAAAAAAATATTCATCCTTGTTAAATTTATATATTCTTTTTCGTGTTTCTTACTTTTTCTTTTTTTTTTTTTATCTTTGCTAAATTATTTAAAATTTTAATGTTCACGCTTCACGTCTGTTTTACATTTACATTTACATTTATCTATTATATTGAATTCTTAATAAATAAAACGAAAGGGAACGAAAATAAAATAATAAGATTGCAAAATTCAGAAATTTCTATCTATCCCCGAGTATTAATAAAGTGATAAATTCGTTGATCTAATCCTCTCCGAACTCTGGCAATGCATCATATTAATCCATACCAATTTCGCTTCGAACTCTCTGTTTCACAATCTCTTCGTAGTTTCGCAATGTCTTCCATACCGAACACGAATTGGTTCAACCAGTTTGCTGATTTTCTCGAGTATGAATGGATTAGAACAGTTCCACGAATCGAAGGGAATAAAATAAACGGAAAACAGACAAATCAATCCCTCTATGAGTTGTACCATAAAAATCTAAAAATGGCGATATTATTGGAACCAATAATTACATAAAATCAAATTGATCATTATATTCCTTTGTAACATCTCTCCTTTTCTATTCTACTCGTTTATTCATTTTACATGGAACAAATTAATTCAACTCAGAAACTTTCTTCAATTCTATTCTCCTCTTGAACAACATCTCGACGAGACAAACGATAATCCCTATTATCTCTAATAAGCGTTTCAGAAATTCGTTGTTCCCGAATATACATTTAATAAAAATCGAAGAATTTATTCCATTCTTTCCTCCAGAATTTCAATAATTCAAAGACTTCGAAACGAAGCTTGGATTCAATTCCACGATGCAACTCGAATCGAATTCCAAATGGAGGGACACCCTGTTCCCCGATTTGAGTGGATATGCGCGCCGCGTATAACGCCTACGACCCCGAGCTGCCTCTGTCTCTGCGTGTATGTATGTGTGTGTATTGCTCGTGGACGGCCTTGAAAATTGCGAAATCGCTCGAGGCGGAAACCGAAAGCGCAGTCCCCGCTCAAGAACGGTTTCTAAACTCTCCCTGTCTCCGTACAATGTGTATGTGTGAGCGTGTGCGCAGATTGGAATTTTTATATTACGGTAAAAGGACGCGGAAAACGGTGTTCGATTGCAAGAGGAATTAATTAGATGCGCCGGGTATTACACGAGCGTGGAACCGTAAATGGTCGTGGGAGTCATTGTCTCGTTTCGAGACCGGATCCTGGTGGATATTTTAGGTTGTTGCGATAGGTTAGGAGATATAGGCTGGTGTGTGAATTCGAAGTTAACTGTATCGACGAAAACTTGAAGATTTGGGGTAAAGAAGGAGAAAAGGGGAAAAGGTCGATTGAGATATCGTTCAGGGAATTATTGTGTATTTATATCGTGCAGAGATGATTTGAAGGGAAGATCGTGATCGAAGATAATTAGTGGAAGAAAAAGTTTGAAGTTAATTTGACGCGGTTCGATAGCTTTGCACTTTAATATTGGAGCGTGAAGAGAATTTGTTTCATTTTTTTTTTTTATTAAAAATTTTGAAGTTAATTTGACGCGGTTCGATAGCTTTGCACTTTAATATTGGAGCGTGAAGAGAATTTGTTTCATNTTTTTTTTTTTAATTTTAATGTAATTTATATGTTACAACATGATAGTTAATGTAGTATAGAATTTGGAATTTATTAGATTAACGTGAGTTTCGATTGAAAGAAATACTGAGAGTTGAAGAAAAATGCTCTCGAAACACGTGTGCTCTTCGAGGTTTAAAAAGGGAAGAAGAAAATATCAGCAAACAACTTCTCCTATTCGACCTTCCCTTTGGAAGGGTTCTTGTAATAAAATGAAAGATATACTGAAATAGGATTTCCAGCAATAAATCGTAAAGAGGTTAAAAATAGAATTATAGCAATGTAAAAAAAAATGTAACGCGAGAGCATCGTTTATTTTCGCGATATTTGTTTGAGAAAATAAGAAAAAATTTAACATTGGAAGAAAAATTTAAAAAAGGAAAATTCAAATGATAATTAAAAGAAGTCAGGATTAAAATTCCTACGATATCTTATGGAGAATCTAACTCAGAATTGCAAGAATTAATATTATTAAATTATAGTTATAATCTGAGAAATGTTGATTGTTGCAAATCGGTGCACTCCAACATTGGAACTGTGCCAATAATCTGAACGTGCAGTTATAATGATAAATTCATGTGTGGAGAGAGAGAGAGAGAGAGAGGAAAAGAGCGAAGCTGGATCTCAGATATGAATGTTCGATAAAAAGACAAATTGTTTCCACGTGAATCAGCCATGAATCCAGTATGGACATATGGAATCCAGTCGTGGGTCGAGTATGCAAACCTTTATGCACACCATATGGAACAATCGTGGAATGTTTTAACGTATTTATTAGAAATTGACCGCAAATTTGCTATTATCTTCAATTATAAATTTCAATTAATTTATAATTTCAATTAATTAGAAAAAGAAAGAAAATTAATTCAATAAAAATACCATCACTTTGTAACTTTTTTGGTAAATTTATTTTTTAACTTCCAACACTTGGTAAATTATTATTAAAAGTAATTAATTGAATTCCAACGAATACAAATTAATTTTAATCGAAGTTGAAGGACGATTAATTGATTGCCAATTAATAGCAATACCAGAAAGATTTCTCAACGTGTGCGCATTTGAATGTCGCGCTTAAAATACGAACGTGGAGAATAAATCAAGGAATTACATCGAGATACGCGGAAAGACTCGTCTATTATTCCCGATAGTTGAAATTTTATGGAAAAACCATGCTCGATTCACCAGGTTTATGGTCGTTTCCCCTTGTAATCGAGATAAATCATGAATGTTGAACGGGCAATCGGGAATTGTTCCTCGCTTGTTTTCATTTTTTTTCCTTTTATTTATGAGTTAACTGCGTTGCGCAATATAATAATTTATCGAACGAACTTTGTATTTTACATCGTTTTTATTTCGATGCTAGATATAGACATATATTTTTCTTTTAATATCATTGAAATCGAAACGTTAAAAATATTGATATCGTTTGAAAATAATAATGATATTATAGTAATAAATGGATTTAAAAGAATCGAGAAAAGCAATAATGCAGTTATAAAATGTAAACATTTTTATAATTGTAATATTGTTAACGGTAAAATTTTGTATCAAAGATGATGATAACGTAGCAATAAATGGATTATATGGATTATATAAAATATAATCGTAAAAATCGTAATCGCCTTAAACTTTAATAATATCGATATTTCTTTATCGAAATAAAAAATTTCCAAGATAAAATTTTTCAATAATCTTCGAAATATGATTTCCATCATTAAATAGAAATGGATATCTATGTGTGAATGAAGGCGTAGCGTAGTGATTTCAAGGCCGCTTTCCCTTTCCTCGACCAAATAAACATATTTTTCTATCCTGATCCGTAATGAAGAGTCGATTCAAGGTCATTAAGAAAAAGCCGTTTAACAGACACGGTTGTCGAGATCTGCTCGAGGAAAATGTGACGAGCATCAAACTGTTACGAATCAAACGGAATGGCTACGTAGAAATATCTGATGAATTATAGAAAATGAAGATATTATCGTTTAGAAGAGAAATAATAACCGTAATCGCGATCTTTAAGACAAATGGATGGCTGTAAATTTCACTATGTTTAATGAAATCTTTCTTCTTCTTAGTTACAAAATGTGTTGAAATTTTCTACGCGTCAAAGTATATTCTATAAATATAAATATTAAAAAATAAATTTTCTAAAATTATACACCCTTTTACAATTTTATTATAAATCTATTTTTATAACGATATATTGATATTAGATACATTTTATATAAAAATTACAATAAAAGATAATTGCATAATTGTATCCATATATATTTATCTATCGCCTCTCCTCAATCGAGAAAAGAAAAACCAACGATAAAGTTGTTGACAAAGAATTCCTGCCTGAAAGATAACGAAAATCCCCCTAGTAACTCCTTTCCCGAAACTCTCTAATTTCCATCTTATCGCATCCAATAAATAGCAGATTACGAGAGAAAACTGTTCCAACACTGTGATTTTTAAATTTCTCGATCGATAAATTACCGATCGAGAAAATAACTTTCCACATTTCGTACCTGTCTTCCTTCTGGATCTACGATCCTCAAAGGCATACCAAATTTATTATCGAAGTAACGGTACCTATTTGCCAGTCAACAGTGTGCAACTGTGAAACTAGAAAACGCCAAGAACTATTTTAAAGAACGAACATGGCCGACGTTCGTGGATCAAACCACATTGAAATGGTCAAAATCTTTTTTTAAAGTATCGCTCTATGATCCATCGATGACCAACTTTTTTGTCTACCAGAGGGAAAGGTCAGGTTCTAACCAACTGTATACCTGATACAGCACAGGATCTTTGAAATTCATTCAAGGTTATTTTTGGAATTGCCGCAGCAGGTATATTTCGTCGCCATGCGTTCCTTGTCTGCCAACGAGAAGGGTGTTTCTTGTAAGGTGACGATGTTTTAATTTCTAACAGAATTTCGAACGTTCGAGAGTTCAAGCCGATTGGTTTTTTGTTTTTGTTTAGGGAATTTTCGTTGGATGGTTAAAATTGGTAACATTGGAATTTTTGTTATATTAATTAAGAAGTTTATTAACACTGGTTACTGGTTAATTATCGATAATAATTAATCTAATCTAATCTAATCTTTTGAAGCATAAAACCAAATGGTAAATTTATATATTTATCTATTTGGAAAATACTTGAACATTGCAAAACTTTTTTAACTATAATTCTTTGTTAATTAATACAAACTATTATCGTATATTCAAATATTAATATATTAAAAAAAATTTTAATATTGCAAAAATTATAGCTCTCTATTATCATCTAAATAAAACATTGAAAAAGAAATATATTTCCAGAAATATATCCTTGAAAACCGTAAAACCATAGTTCTATATAAAAAAAAAAAAGAATTACACAGAACAACGACCTTGACAACACTGCTCAAGGTCACTTAAAATAGACTGTACAAACAATTACCATTCTTTTCCCATCGCTCCTCCTATATTCTTTTCGAAGAATCAAGTATTCTCGACGTCCAGAGATTCGTTGCATTAATTTTCTTTAATATTGACGAGTAATTATCGGGATACGTTGTGCAACTGCGAATGAATCAATCCACGATGAACCAAAGCTTGGAAAAAGCGAATTAATTAAAAATGACAGCGGCCTATTCGGTTGGATATGATTAACGAAGTAAAACGAAGTAAAACAAAGTGAATAAGCCGCCTCTTATACGTCAACGAACTTACATCGTCGATAGTTTAGCGGTAAATTATTAGCCAGTCGTTTCTGACGAAGCGGAACTGCTTTGCCGGAAGAGGAGAGGAGAGGAGAATGGTGCTATTGAACTTGTTAATCGTGGATATGGCATGGTAATACTGATAGTTACTGAGGGAAAAGAGATGTATGTAATAAGAGTTAGAAATTATTTAAATTGAAAAAATGCATTGATGGATCGATTGTTTTTTAATCATTCGTGAATGGAATAAATTCTTGCGAAAAGACTTCTTTTGAAATTATTGAATTTTTAATTTTAAGATAACAATTCTTAGTTAAGGAGAATTAATTCGATAATTACAGAAGACACGAATCTTGTAATGTTCAAGTTTATGTATTTATATTTATTGCATAATAAGGAAACTTTATGTTGCTTAAACAATTTTTAATTTCCATCCTTGATAAATATTTCGCTTGTATCGAAGCTTATAGTAGGAGGGAACTATAAATAGAATCTAACTGTACATCAAGCCCCATTCACACCCATTCATTTTCACATAATATAAAATTTTACAGTAAGCTACTTATACTCTCCTTCCTATACAATATATATTTTTCTTAAATAAAACCTTAATGCAAAACATTTTTTTTTTATTAAAGAAAACAAATCAAATAATAATTTCATCAAATTTTCAATTCACATAATATAAAATTTTAGAGTAAATTATTTATATTCTCATACCTATACAATATATATTTTTCTTAAATAAAACCTTAATGCAAAACATTTTTTTTATTAAAGAAAGCAAATCAAATTTACTTATACCCTCATACCTATACTTTAATGCAAAACATTTTTTTTACTAAAAAAAACAAATAAAATAATAATTCGACCAAATTTTCAATTCACATAATATAAAATTTTACTTATACCCTCATACCTATACCTTAATGCAAAACATTTTTTTTACTAAAAAAAACAAATAAAATAATAATTCGACCGAATTTTCAATTCACATAATATAAAATTTTACAGTAAGTTACTTATACTCTCCTTCCTATACAATATATATTTTTCTTAAATAAAACCTTAATGCAAAACATTTTTTTTTTTTTATTAAAGAAAACAAATAAAATAATAATTCGATCAAATTTTCAATTATTCAAAAGTTTTTTTCTCGATTCGAAGGATTAATAAAAGAATAGCGAGCCAATCTTCCATATAAAATAAATTTATCCTTCATCAACGGGCGCTCTAATGTACGACCTTTCGATGGCATTTCCACGCGATATTTTTCCATGCAAATCTCGCGTGCGCGCCTGTCCTCCATAGTTGCAGAGAATGTTGGCACGTCGAAGAAGAGAAGAACACGGAAACGGTTTCTTCGGGAAGAGAAAAAAAGAAGCGAATGGAGGAACGGTGCCCGCGTTCAATCATCCTCGGCGCAACCGACCGCAAGAAAGGTAAATTCCTCGATTAGGAATCGACCGTTTGTCTCCTGTTACCTCGACCGTGAAATGGCAATCTTCAAGGCTGGCATGGGTGTTTCCAACCCGGTGATACATTCCTCGCAAAAAGATCCCTCATGTAAATTACGCGTCGTCCGATTGCGGCGCGCCTCGAGGAACGTTGATCACTTAATATCGATGTCGATGCATCGATGGATACGGATTTAAGGTTGATGTTAGAGGAGAATAAAAGGATAAAAAAAAAGGATCGTTCGTTTCTCCTTTTTCTTTCTTATCTTCCTCGTCGAATTGCATTATCAATTGCGGTTTATTAATGATCCTAGTCTTTGTTTTACGATTGAAAATTACACGTTTTGTTCTAAAGTGTCGAGTAGTATTTCACTTTCATTTTCCACGGTTGAATTTTTTTTTTTTTCTATCCTAATCAAGTATTAAATATTGTATATAAAGGCTGTTGAGTATAATCGAGTATAATGCGATATCACATCGTGATATTATTGAGATTGTTGTGACGCAAATTTTTTGATAATTCAGGGATTTATATTTGAAGGATTAGAATACTTTGAATGTCGGATAGAAATTTTGTTATGTTGGCTAGCGTGATTGTGTCATGAATAACAAATGTGAAAGGTAAACTCGTTTTATTCGTTTTCTGAGAGAATTATAATCGAAACGTGAATTATGAGGGGATTCTTTCGTCAATTAAAATATATTTGATACAATTGAATTATCGTTTGAAAGAAACAGGTGCGAGAAACGTTAGAATTAACAGTTATGAATCATTGTTACTTCAATGGATAATAACAAAGATCTTCGTGAACAGTTCTCAGAAGATGTTAATAATATTTTTGTTCGCCAATATTTTACGGTTTAAAAAGGTATTTGAAAATATGGAATAAAATTTGAAAAATTTATGTGGATTGAATTATCTGCCTATGAGAAAGTAACGATTTTTAAACGGCAGGCTTGTTTTAAGAGGGCTTAACGAACCAGTAGAGTTTTAATGAAGTATAATTGAATGGGAAGATTACGTTTAATTATGCTGATTGCCAATTCGAGGGATTATAATCATCAATCAGTCGGAATCCAAAGTCGTTCAAAAATTATAATTATGAAATTTTTCTTTTTTTCTTATCGATTATTTTTACTATTCAAACGTGTGTGCGCAATCAATAGAATTATAGACTAAACGTGATACCTTCTATGAATTTTAAATAAGACATCTGAAGCTTTCACCGAGTATAAATTCCCGAGGAGAATAGTTTGGATTTCCAATTGTGAACGGAGGACTGATAAAAGAATGCATTATAATACAGATAAGAAAATTTCGAAGGGGTAAAAAATTTCTGACTCGTGAGATCATTTACTGCGTTCAAATGACAACAAATATTATAGAAAAATTAACATTATGAATAATTACCATAATTACCTCTTCCTACAACTTTCTTCCTACAACAAATTTCCCTTTTCCCTTTTCAGAAATTTTTCCAATCATTGTTGCAAACGTTCATTCCTCAAAATCATCTTGACACTTTTTCTTAAATTTCTGAAAAAATTTTTCACGCCAATATCCAATATTCGTCGACCATTGTGCAAAGGTATTCATTCAACCTTTAGACCAACCTTCCTTTTCCCCTGAAAAGATTTTTTGAAAAATCTTTTCAACCGATCTCAAAGTCTCACTTTCAGATCCCTCCCTGTTTCTTCAAAAACAAAAATTTTTGTCAAGAAACTTCACCCTCCCCCATGAATGTTCGTTATTTCGTGGAAATCTCGAATTCAATCTGAAAACCGGCCAATTCCTATTAAATTTTCCTTCCAACAATACGATACTGCAAGCTCTCTTTAATTAAACTGTGTAGACGACGGCCGACCTCCATTCAGAATGAAATCGAAAACTATCGTCAAGAGCCTCGCCCATCTACTCGCGT
>NW_006263780.1:35670-36184 GCF_000469605.1 Apis dorsata | reverse complement strand
CTCTCTCTCTCTCTCTCTCTCTCTCTCTCTCTCTCTCTCTCTCTCTCTCAGAGCTCGAATGCACTTTCATTTCGAGTTGTCGGTGTCTTTCGCGGCCGTTTACGGCTGTTAAATTAAATTCCACGTCTGTCAGTCGTTCGAAGCGTAACTGTCGTCGAAAGACAGAATGCAGAATGCACATAACTGGCCATTGCTCAAGTTCCATCTCAGTCCAAACGATTATTCGGAAAAGGAAAAAAATCCTGTTCGGACACGAGTTCGATGAAAATTCAGGAATTATTCCGGTTAATCCTATTTGATCGACAAAAATTTGATCGTGCTATATTTTGAGACGATGATGCTTGGATTTGAGTCACGAACCAATTTGAAACTCTTAGGAATTGAAATTTATATATATATATATATATATATAGTTATTTATAGTTGAGAATGATTTTGTTTGATTTGAAGAAAACTTGAAATTGAATTTCTATTGAAATTTTTAAAGTTCGTGAGCCATTTGATAATGTTAAGT
>NW_006263780.1:31763-35410 GCF_000469605.1 Apis dorsata | reverse complement strand
AAAAAAAAAAAAAAAAAAAGAGAAAAGAAAAAATAATGCTTGACGCGTAATGTATGACGTTTAAAACGATGATAATTATTCTTCCTCACAAACACGCGATTTGTATATGTTTATTATTATTCATAAGTTTCATTTAACGTCGTTTCGATTTATTCAAGAGTTAGAAAAAAATTTTAAGAAAAAGTATCCTTTACATATATTCACACGTATACACGTTGATAAATATTAAACATTTCTCGTCATATATTTATTTCGAATAAATATCACGTAGCTGTAATTAACTGTATTTTGTAATGGAAAACTTTGGATATGTACGATCGATACGAATCGATTCGAACAATTTCAAACTTTCATTTCTTTCAAGAGAGAAATAATCATAGAAAGTGTCTGACAACAGTCGAACCAGGAATCGAAGGCATTTATGACTTCGAATGGACAATCTCTTTGGACAGGTTTTGGCGACCCCTTCTCCTTCCTCAATAGAGTAACCATGGCCGAGCATTTGGACTTTCACGACTGGAACAATTTCACACTCGTCGATCCAATATGCCGATAATATTCGAATAAAATACGTATCTCAAATATATAAAACATGCAACATTTAACTATTTAAAATTTTTTCTCTTACCAAACCTGAATATTTCTCAGAAACTATAGGCTAATTTTCAATTATTAATTGAAAGAAAAATTGTTATTTCTCGAACGATGAAATTCTATATTATATATATATATATTATATTATTTTTCGACTTCTAGAATTTATCATTCAAGTCTCACGAATATATCGACATCCTATATATTTGAGTACGAGTTTTCCTATGTATTTATATGTTGATGTATATTCAGTGTCTGAAAATACACACACGTGTGTTCAGCTCTATTTGTCACGGAGCCAATACGTGTGCACAGAGATCGTGCATTGGAATGTGTCAAGAAGTATACCGTGTCCGGAATTTAAGAACCATTCATCGTGGAACACTGTGATGCAGCGAATATGTAAATACCTTATGTGTTGAAATGTGGGTGGAATATATCGCGGTTAGAACTTAAATCCTGTTTTCCATTGAATCATACATCGTATCGAAGTTACAATTTTTCTTTCATTTTTTCATTTAAATGCATTGTGTCTGAGCAAATATATATTGGATTTCATGTTAGTGTTTGAGAAACGTTTTTCTTTTTTTCTTTTTAATTAGTTATTCTGTTTTCTTAGAAAAATATCATTGATACGATTATAATTTTAAAAATTCATTTATAATAATATATATAATTTTTTTGTATTTTGAGATAAAATGAAAGGCGAT
This sequence comes from Apis dorsata, assembly GCF_000469605.1. Classification (NCBI taxonomy): domain Eukaryota; kingdom Metazoa; phylum Arthropoda; class Insecta; order Hymenoptera; family Apidae; genus Apis; species Apis dorsata. The sequence goes on along the minus strand of NW_006263780.1, from coordinate 34,106 downwards.
AACGTATCACTTTTCGTCCATTTCTCGTGTTCAAACTGTATAGAAAGTCTCGTTATTGTTAAATAAATTAACACAAATTTATAATCTACTTGTAAATTAAATTTCTTAATTTACTATTTCCTGGCATAGTTAGGATAGTCACTCTTAATCTCAACTTTCGTTTCTATCAAGATATGATATTTTCTCGTATCGAAATTCGATTGACACTCTCAAAAAAATATTAAAAATGATATCATTAAAATTTCTATAGAATCTTTTGACATCCAATATTCATTAAAAATGTTATTAACCAAAAGATGATTCCACATTATATTTTTCTCATCATCTCTCAATATATATCTGGTCAAAATGTATCCAATTCTCGTTATTTTTCATCCATCTATTAAATATAGAACTTTATAGAACACTTATTCGATGGACAATAATTTCGTGAACAATGCGACTTTCACCAATGATCAAAGAAAAAGCCGCGTTTTCCGCGTGTATGAGAATAATAATTAGACCGATATCACAGATACACGAGCGCAACGCAATCGTGTTTGGGTCCTTAGATTCGCTACACGCGTCTACGACTTTCGCAATAAATAATTCAACAAGAAATTACGACTCTAAGTCATTGTGTTCGCGATAAAACTATGCAATTACAAGTTCGATTTCCATCTCTTATGGCCATGCAAATAAATATTCTTGAAATATCTCGTTTCAGATATATCGTTTAAAAAAAAATGAATAAAATATTGAAACGTGTTGTTGAATAATATAAAATGTTGTCAATATTATATTTCAACGTTTCATTTAGATATAAAAGATGTTAAAATATTTTGGATAAAAAGTTTTAAAAATTCAAAATAATTTGTTCTAAAACAAAAAAGAAAAAAAAAACTTCTAAACACTCATCACATCTCGTTCAGAATAATTTGTCTATAAGGAAAATACACCGTTTCAAAGTTCAAAAAATAACACAACTGATATTTTGTTTCTAGATAAGAATATATGATCTAGAAAGAATATTCCAAAAACTAAGATAATTCAAAATCTACCATGAGTAAAACAAAAACACTCAACAAATTACTCTCCTTTTTTTAAAAAGAAAGAAGAAAAAAAGAACATTCACAATATATCACAAAATAAGAAATAAAAAAAAATTTGCAAACACATTTATATTGAAAACACACACCTCACTCGAAATAATTCCATAAAGACACACCATTTCAAAGTAAAAAATAATATTGCAAAAATATTCCAAAAACTAAGATAATTCAAAATCTATCATATCCATGCACAGAACAAAAATTTAACGCTCTTTTTTCCTTTTTTTTTTAAAGAAAGAAGGAAAAAAGAACATTCGCAATATATTCACAAAATAAAAAGTAAAAAAAATTTGCAAACACATTTATATTGAAAACACACACCTCACTCAAAATAATTCGTCTATAAAGACACACCATTTCAAAGTAAAAAATAATATTGCAAAAATATTCCAAAAACTAAGATAATTCAAAATCTACCAAATCTATCATATCCATGCACAGAATAAAAATTTAACGCTCTTTTTTCCTTTTTTTTTTAAAGAAAGAAGGAAAAAAGAACATTCGCAATATATTCACAAAATAAAAAGTAAAAAAAATTTGCAAACACATTTATATTGAAAACACACACCTCACTCAAAATAATTCGTCTATAAAGACACACCATTTCAAAGTAAAAAATAATATTGCAAAAATATTCCAAAAACTAAGATAATTCAAAATCTACCAAATCTATCATATCCATGCACAGAATAAAAATTTAACGCTCTTTTTTCCTTTTTTTTTTAAAGAAAGAAGGAAAAAAGAACATTCGCAATATATTCACAAAATAAAAAGTAAAAAAAATTTGCAAACACATTTATATTGAAAACACACATCTCACTCAAAATAATTCGTCTATAAAGACACACCATTTCAAAGTAAAAAATAAAGAATATTGCAAAAATATTCCAAAAACTAAGATAATTCAAAATCTAATATTATATCTATGCACAGAAAAACAATTTAACACTTTTTTCCTTTTTTTTTTAAAGAAAGAAGGAAAAAAGAACATTCGCAATATATTCACAAAATAAAAAGTAAAAAAAAAAAAAAAATTCCAAACACACTTATATCGAAAACACACACTTCACTCGAAATAATTCGTCCATAAAGAAAATACACCATTTCAAAATAAAAGTGACGCGTACAGTTGAACGACAAAAAATTCTGAGAGCAGTGGTATCACATGTTTCAAGAACCACCTGGTACATGACGCTCGCATATTTACTCCGTATATTACGGAGGCGGCCATATTGCGGACCTACACCGACGA
>NW_006263780.1:21271-31651 GCF_000469605.1 Apis dorsata | reverse complement strand
GCGCGCGCGCGCGCGCGCTTGTACCCACGCGTGTTCTTGAGACGTGCGAAGGTAGATCATTGTGTGAGCGCATATATGTGTTGATGTGTGGGTCGGCAAGGACCCTGGGGGGCTGGAGCAAGCGAGCTACCGGCGCACCGCGAGTGTCTACCTGTGTCCCACTTTCTAATCAAACCGATCCAGCCTGGGTCCAGGTTGCTCGGTTTCTGTCTCTGTATCGGATGTTCTCTCGAATATCTCCCTCGACAGGCAAAGAATTCTGTCCGCGAATCGTGTTTCCAGATGTTTACACGAGCCGCGAGTATGAGAATGTCGGATGGAGCGTGTTCTCGAAGATTGGAGAGCGAGATGGGGATATATGCGAAGACAAAGGTAATCGATTTCGATTTGATATATTTGAGATAATTTCTTTTTTCCTTTTCTTTTTTTTTTTTTTTTAGTTCATCTTTGTTATTACATAAATATTTAAGATATATCTTCGGTATTTTAATCTATTTTGGAATCGTTTTTAATTTTTTAAGAAAATCTTAATTAGGAATTTCTTTTTATTCACGATTGAATAAAAGAATGATATGATATTTTTATTTTTGGTAATCGGCAAGAGAAATTTTTGCGAAGGAATTTTGAAGATTTACTTTTGAAATATCTTTTTTAAATATTTAAAATCGTAAGTAAGCTTGAAAAATAATTTCCGTAAAGAATTAGTCATTGGAATTTTCGTAATAAAAAAAGATTTATTATTTACTTTGTTCTTGGAATTATATACAAGTCGTATCAAGGAAACTTGGTGATGAGCAAATGGGGATTTTTAGCAGACGTTAGAAATAGTAAAATACTGTGATAATTCGAATCGATGAAAAACGAATGCGTTGGATTAAACTAAAGAAAATTCTTGAAACGTACGCAGGACATCGTTTCGAATCAGTAAGCAGGATATGTTTAATTGACGTAACTAATTGCATATCTGAATTCTTAACAAACTGCATCGATTTCCATATTAATTATTTTGACTAAGAAAAAAAAAACTAGAAAAAAATTATGTTTTTTTTTATTCGTGCTATTAATAGAAATTGAAATAAAAACTATTAATTCTTCACCAAAGAGATAAAATAAAAAAAATATATATATTTATAAACGAACATAAAATCTTCTGTAATTTAAAAATTGAAACATAAATAATCATTTAAAATCATTAGATAATTGATTGATTTCCAGACAAAGATTTATTTTGAATTTAATTTTTTCCTTGCGATTGGTCGTAGAAAAAGAAAAATACAGAAATTTTAAGAATCTATCTTGTCTCAAAATTTTGAGAGAACCCAAAAATTTCAAAAAATTTTCTAAGATTCTGAAAATCTATAGTTCCATATTTTTAAAAATTGCATAGATTCAGAATTTAATAGATTTCCAAAGAATCTGGAATCTCAAAATCTTCCAAAATTCTAAAATCTTCCAAAATTTGAAAATTCAAAAACTCTTCAAAAAGATTTTAAAATTTCGAGGCTTAAAAAATTTTTAAATTCGATATTTCTGTAATCTTGAAGGATTGAAAAATTCAAAATTTGGAAAAATCGAAATTTCAAGATGATGTCGAATCGCGATATAGCAAAGTTTAATCGATATGCGCGCGTTTCGACACGCCAAGGTTCGTGATTCGTTTCAAACGAATTGATTAAAACCGTTTTCTCCGCACAATAATCGCGATTTAATTAAAATTATAGACTATTCCAGCTCGTTAACCTTCTGCGTACTTCACCAACACACGTTCGAAGCTGTTAATTTCAATTGCAACCTATTACGATCCATCTTCTCGAAATGATCTACTGTACGAGATAAGTATGTAGACAGGAACTAGTCTAGATGCGAACAATTGAAAATTTATCTCGATTTTATAGACTGATATCTTTTGTTAAACACCAATTTAATTTTTAAGAGGGAAAATCATTTTTCCTGAAGATCCTTTATCGAATTTTCCTGATCGAATTGATTGTTTTGAAATAATGATTTGAAAAAATTATAAAAATAATAGGGAATAGATTTGTACGAAAAGATAAAAATGTATTTATTTGATAAAATTAAAAAAATAATTTTAACCGAGTGGTTAATTAATAATAAAATAGATATCGTGGAAAAAATTATTCTAAATAATACATAAAATAATTTAAAAGGGGGAATAATTTTATGCAGATGATGTCAGTTCGAGAAAAATTATTGTTTCATTTGTTTGCAATGTCAGGATTTCTATGAGCTGCTACTTAAATACCTTCATCCATTCACATCTATTTTTCTCGCTTTGCGTTTGCTCGATAATCGATATTTCTGTCTAGGCGTTTAAAACGTTTATCTCCGCAAACGTCGCTCATTATTTCCTCTCTGTTCTCACAAATGACATGATATTGAAACGAAAAAAAAATATTTTTTTAATCTTTATAATTTTTTACAATTTCAGAATTCTACGAAATTACATTACGAAATTACTATCTTTTTGTTTTATAACAAGATCAAAGGATCTCTAGCTTCTGAAAAATCGAAACGAAGATTTCGTTAATTCTCATCGAGGAAATTAATTGCGATTGAAGGGGAAAAGAATCGATTGAAATAGAACGAAGAAAAAATCGGAGAACTTTAGTGGGGAAAAAAATTGGTCTTAAATCATAATCATTCGAATATCAAAAGTGTGCGTGCGCGGCCAACAGAATCTAAGTAACGAGTATGCGCATAATTACCGATTTCAGCCGATTCGATCGAAAGAATTCAACCTTCGTTACATTTAGCCACGCATACCGCCTCGAAAATAACTCGATCAGCGTCGCATTTAGAAATGTAATTTAAAAGGAAAACTACTACTTTTGGAAAGGAAAACGAAATATTGAGAAGATATTCCTTTCGTTTCTCGTAATGTAATTCTACGATTGATTCGAACGTTTTCATTTATTCACAAGAATAATATTAATTAAAATAACGACTCAGAATTTTGTGAAACTTCTAATATTTTTCTCAGGAAAACAGTCAAAATTATTTTATTCGTATCTAATATATAATATCTAATGATAAAATTCGAAATTTATCATAGTTGAAATTTAATCGAAACGTTTAAAATTCTTACAATTTTTAATTCTATCTTACAATTGTATAACATATATTCAAAGTTGAAATATCCATTGAACAAAAATAAATTATACATTTCTTTACAGAGAATATCAAAATTTCTAGATGCACTAATTATATTAATTCTATTACAAAAAATTAACTTTACATATCGTCTATGTTTTCGTTTCATCTAGAAATTTTCCAGAATCGTGATTATTTTTCGAAGCAATCACATTTTATTTCGAGATATCTAAATGCGACGACATCCATGTAAGTGAAAATATTAAAAACAACTTTAAAAATCTCACATTTATATCTTACAATATTGATACAATATATCCAATATTTTTATTTAATCTTTTTTTTCAATCTCAGCATATTGATTTTTCCCAACTATCCTCACTTTCATCTCCTATTTTTTTTCCCCCTTCCACGACCCACTTTTGCCCCGCCACTTTTAAAATTTTTTTTTTTAGAAACTTATCTCGATTATCCCGAGAAGAATGATTCGAGATCGAAAGTAAATTTAAAAACTTGGCGTGTAAAGAGGACGGCAAACACAACACAACGGAAAACAAGTTCTGTTGCCATGCGCCATATTGAACGCAGGTTGAGCGTTGCACTTTTCCTCGGCAAAAATAGTTCTACTCTCGGTGTGTGCATAAACCGGGTGGAATGCGAATTCCCTTTTTCCACTTCTTTTTTTTTTCCCTTCTTCTCTCCCTCTCCTTTTTTCTTTCTTTCCTTTCCTTCCCTTTCCTTTCCTTTCCTTCTCTATTCCACAGGAAAAACGAGTAAAACGAAAAAGCGCGCGTTTTATTTATTTATATACGGTCGAAAGGCTTACGCACGTCCGTGCTTATGACCGGCGCATATTGTTCATGCGTGAAGCACGTAGGCAGACAGAAGACTGGAAGAGATATGGAAAAAAATTCGGGGTGATCGCGCGTGACGATGATTCAATGTGATTCCCTTCCCCTCCTTTCCCCCCAAGCGGTCGCGAATGTGGAAGAAAATCCATGATCCTGGCTCTCTCCCTTCCCCCATTTAAATCCTCCTCCACCACCACCATTCCGCCATTCGACGAACTCGTTCGTCGAGAAATTCATTTTCTTCTTTTTTTGTTTTCGAAGAGGAATTTTCTATTTCCGGATATCATCTTATAAATATTCGCAATTAAGAAGAAATTTGGGATAAAAATAGAGAAATCATCGAGAAATTTAAATCTTATTGAATCGTAGTATTCGACTCGACGCAAAGATAAATAAATAAAATGAAAACAAAAGAAAACACAAATCTATTCTTTCGCATTCATGCAGATTCTTCAATAAAAACACAACAAATAAATAAAAAGTGTAATGAAAAGAATTAATATTAATTGCACGGGCATAAATTTTCAATTTAATGAGCTGCCACCGCAATCGCAATATGCAACGTCGTTCTCGCGAAACTCTATTCGATCATAAAATACTTAACAATAAACAAACAAACAAATAAACGTATAGATAGAACAGAATAGAATAGAAGAAATTTCTCGAGTCAAAAATAATAATTGTCACGCGAAACAATCTATCCATCCCGTCCCCTAATAAAATTCCAATTAATATTCACGGCTCAATCACGGTATACCGATCGGCAAAAACGAACGAACGAAGGGGGAGGAGAGGGGGAGCGAGAATAGAGCGGCGGCATAATAAATTTCCCCGGGATAAAATTTTTGCGATAAACGTAATCCTAAGCAAAATACCGGTTCCATGGCAAAAAGGGAACCCGTTCCTGGAACAACCACAACTCCGATTTGTCTGCATTAAATCAGCTCCGTAAAATTATCGGCCGCGTGTCCCCTCTTGGATTGAGCCAACTATTAATTAAACGAGCGCTTTAGAACCCGTTAATCCTCCGCCCATTGTCTCCCCGTCGCTCGTATTTCGTCGATAATTTATATCTCTTTCTCGGTCGATATTTTCGGTATTTTCGTTCCGTTTTTATCGACCGAGGCGAATTCGTAACGTATTTATTTGTTTATTATTATTTTTTTTAAAAAGAGATGCCTCTTGAGAGTATATAAACGATTAGAAAAAAGATGATTCATTAATTAATATCGCGGCCATTAATTAATATTAATTAATGGAAATTACTTAATGGAAAACGATGGATCCGGAGATTATCCGGTTGAGAAGCTGATTGAAAAATTGATATTCTTGATTGGTCGAGAGGATATCTTGAAAATCGAGAATAAATTTTAAGTATTCATTCGTTATTCGTGGATTGTGTGACGATTCCAATGATTAATTTTGTGTTGGAAGAATTAAATAAAAGCTGGGGTTTCATTGTATAAATTGCAATCGTTTTACAATATATTATATTCGACGTTATTTTCTACTTTATTTTTATAAAGAAGGAGCGTCGATTCTAAAAAAAGAAATATATCATTTCTTCTTCTTCTTCTTCTTCTTCTTCTTCGAACGAATGAATTATCGTGAAAATTAATTCTGCTTGTTTTTGTCGGATGATTTACGCGTTCTCATCCCGCGTATTCTCGCGATTACCTATCTTCATTCTAGAGTTACGTAAAGCGGAAAATCTCACGGCGATCCAAGTAGACTCGTTTTCAAGTAGAACGAGAATTCGATAACCTAGATTTGTACGTTTTATTTTGTTGCTTGAGAATATTACGTTTCAAGGATGTCGGGAATCCGCGTTTGCTAGAAATGCAGATAATCTCTTCAAATAGCTTCCGTGTCTCTAGATTGAGAAAACTATTTTTTTTATGAGAATAACGTGTAGAAAGAGCGTGTGGATTTTAAACTTTTCAAAAGTCATTTGTTACAGTAATTAATAAACAATAAGATTTTATGCGTGGTATTTATTAATTTTTATTACGCATCTTAAATCCTCGTATACAACTTTCGCTCGAAAATATTCTTGTCATTCCAAAACACTATTACAACACGTGTTAATTTTAACGATACTTAACTTACACTTTCAATTTCTCTGTTTTACAATATCCCGATCGATAGAAATTTTTCTTACGTCTTAAAAATTTTTATTGATTCTATATAAAAAAAAAAAAATCTAAAACATTTTAAAATTCTCGCAAGAAATAATTAATTACGAGAATTCTGATCGTTCAATTTGTTGAATCGATGAAATAATCCCAATAAATAAATAATTGACCCGTTGCAAAGCTAGAATATGATATACCTTAATTAATCTACTACTACTAGTTTACATGAGGAAATGTTAACGGTTTATAATAGGTAATTGTAAAGGAAGTTTCAACGTGTAATTTTCAATATATTAATTATAACAATGTTCCAGGGGTAAGCGTGTGAATCAGCTCTTTGATCATTTCTTACCGCTGCTGCTGTAATTCATCGCTTGTCTTCGCTCTCGTCAAAGATAATTTCCGCGCTTCGACGTTGTTCGGTGACTTTAACGCATGGTGGACGAGCAACCGGTGATTTCAACGACCAGTTCATTACATGTTGCGACAATAGACTGTCAACGTTGTCTACAAGTGCTTGCAACGACATGAAAGTGCCTTTTTTTTTCTTCCTTTTTTTTTTTTCGTTTTTCATTAATCTTTTCACGTTTAATTATATCTTTATTTTTTTAAGATTAATTAAATTTCCAATAGGAAAATATAACGTTTCAGGTTTTATTTTTCTTTTTTTTTTATTTTTTGAAAATAAAATGCAAAGAAAAATAAAAGTGAAAACGATAGGATTGGATGCGAAATATAAATCAAACGTGATTGGTAATAATTTTAAATTACGTAATTGTTTGATTGATTAAAATGAAAGGAAGAGTGAAGATTGCCGATTATTTCGAGCAATAATGTTTCATTAAATTTCTACGAGCAACGTGTTGATTATTCATTTTCAATAACATCTTTTTTTGAGCGTAACGTTTCTCATTCACTTCGTGGAAACGCTTTCACCGTTCGTTAAACTTTAAACACTCGTTTGAAATAATTTTCACGTAAGAAGAATAATATTACCGATTTGTTCAGAACAGATCAGGAAATCGTTTGATTCGTTTTGAACGAATTATTTCACGATTGAATGGTGGTTAGAATTTTTTTAAAAATTTAACCCAATTTTAAAAGAATTTCTCCTTAATAATCGAGTTATTGCAATTAAGTTAACGCTTCGATGAAAATTGGTCCTGCAATTTTAAGAAATTTCACTTGGAGATAGCGAACTCCATTCAGTGGGTCATCGATAACCTACGGCACTTTCCACCAGAAAAACTTTCATCGTATGAACTCGATTCGTATTCTTCTACCCGATATCGAAACATTGCAAAATACATTACACACCCCTCAATAATTATTAAATATTTTCTCGAAGAAATTTTCTGAAATTTTTTAATTTTTTTCGAAAAATCAAAGACGCCGAAGTATTGAACTCTATTCTTAAAAAAACAATCAAATTGTTGTTCCATTTATTTTTTTTAATTTCGAGTATCAAATTCAATTTCAAAAGTAAGAGATATAATTTTGTACGATTCCGCACACCTATCCAATCATCGAGAGCCCACACTTTGAAAGTAAATATGGATCACTGGATCCTCTCTAAGGAGGAATGATTTGATCCAATCGAAGACACGATCTGGAAACGAGTAAAAGGAATGGGAGGAAGAGAAAAGAATGGCGGGTTCGAACGAAATTAATCGTTCAATCCATGAGGTTCACCTTGTCTGATACACGTTTATCGTTAATTATCAGGGAAAGTGAGGCCGTTAAATCTCGCGTGGAGATTATTGTCGCGGATGAAATCGATCGATCAGGTTTATTCCATGTTGTCGTGTCGAACGGACTAAACCGGAATTCCGAGGTTGCGATTCCGTTAATAGACTCGATCGTACGCCATGATATTTCAACATCCGTTCGATAATAAATTTGTCACAATTAGAATCGAAAACGACTTCCCTCTCTCATTTTCTTCAATTTTAATTCAATTTGAAAAGAAGAGAATTTATATATCGATGTTAATTATTCCTAATTATTTCCTAGTTTTTCTTATTTTAAAATAATAAATATTTGAAGAAAATTTATATAATAAGGAACAACAATTGATATTTTTTAAATTTCCACTCACCAAACGTTGTTTGTTCTTGCTTCAATCTCACCCTTGCATATTACATCAGCCATTGTACTCACTCGTTACTCGTGTCACACTCCCAGTTACACGCAAGTTCCTCTCGCTTCCTGAAACAGAACGCAACAATTATGTCAATACAATTATATATCAAACATCCTTTTATTAAAATTTATAAAAATTATAATTGTATTAGAAATATTATAATGTATTGAAAGCAGTGGAAATATTCAAAGAATAGATTTTATTATTTGCAATAATTTTTCAACGTGACGAACAGCGTTTTATTTATCTCGTATATCGTGTAAATAATTTAACGTTCAGTATTGAAACGAAGTTTTTCCCTACAGATGATTCAATGTCGATAACACGATCCATAAAACCGGAACTTCGAGTCCTTGCCTCTATCTCTTGAATGATAGACTTGACCATGCAATGAATACATTGACATTTTATATGTACTTACAAGTAAAGTACGTGTCTATCTCGATGCGTTCACGTATATAATTTCATGTCGCATTGTTTTAAAAATCGATTAATCTTTATAGACTCAACTTAAAAAATATTTGTGTGTGTTATTCTGTTATTTGATAATTTTATTATTATTATTGTTATTATTATTATTATTTGAAAAAATGTTAATATTGTTGGAATTTCCTGCTTTGTTTAAAGCTGCTGTTCGTTTAAAGATATGATCTGATTATGTCATTAACGTGAAACTTTATACATCCGTCTTCTTGCAATTCAAGTGTTGGAGATTAACAGAGTACTGTTACATCCAGGAGGAATCGAATTGTTTTTGAAAAAGAAAAAATATTTAAAAAAATAATTTAATTCCATTAAATTCTATTCTTTCATATTATTCTTTTTTAAAAGCATAATCTCATTCAATTCTTTCCATCTCATCAACTTAATCCAAATCCTATGTATACATACTTTTCATTTCCATATTTTCCAAAATAAAAGATCTTTAATATTGTGTTTCTTTCAAATTCAATATAAAACCAATATAATTTTATCCTAAAACTTCTTTACCTTCCATTAAATCCAACTTTTCTATCCTCCTTGTATCCATTTTTTCAAAATTAAAATTCTATCCATGGAGTTTCATTAAAATCTTCAATATTCTTTTCTAAATTCAATATAAAACCAGTAATATAATTTTATCCTCTTTGCCTTCCACTAAACCTAAATCCAACTTTTCCACCCTCGTTTCATTCAAAATTCCATCCATTAAAATCTTCAATATTCTTTTCCAAATTCACTATAAAATAATATAATTTTATCGTCTCTGTCTCCACTAAACCTAAATCCAACTTTTCCACCTTCTTTGCTTCCATTTTTCATTCAAAATTCCAACCATTAAAATCTTCAAATAATACAATTTAATCCTCTTTGTCTTCCATTAAACCTAAATCCAACTTTTCCACCTTCTTTGCTTCCATTTTTCATTCAAAATTCCATCCATTAAAATCTTCAAATAATATAATTTAATCCTCTCTGCCTTCCACTAAATCTAAATCCAACTTTTCCACCTTCTTTGTTTCCATTTTTTATTAAAAATTTCCATCCATTAAAATCTTCAAATAATTTTATCCTCTCTTTTATCTTCCACTAAACCTAAATTCAACTTTTCCACCCTCCTCGTATCCATTTTTCACCCAAAGCCAAAATTCCATGCATGGAGTTTCATTAAAATTCCAACAAAATCGAATTCCCCATTCCCAACAACAATCGTCCCAATAACTCTGTTTCAATTACGACAATGATATTGCTCCCGAAATTGGCAAATATCTGCCTGATCAAACTTGGAGGAAAATGGTTCGGGGAGCAATTCTAATGCGCGGAGACAGGTACACGAGCAAGTTGCGTGGGTGTACGTATTGTCTCCCATGGAATGTAGAAAGTAAAGTATCTTGGGTAACACAGATCCCCTTCCTCTGCATAGAGGCAAGAGTATAGGTTCGCGAGGATGCGCCTTGCAAACTCCAACACTATTATCATCATCATCATCATCATCATCATCATCATCATCCCGCTGTCGGTCGCTCTTCGTGCTGTAGAAAGGTCATTCGAAACGATTCACTACGAGTTACTGTGTGTAAACCATCGGTTTATTCATTAGAAAATGATATTTAACAGAGAAATTTTATTTTATATTTTTTTCATTCCAAAATTTGTGAGA
>NW_006263780.1:17979-21142 GCF_000469605.1 Apis dorsata | reverse complement strand
TTTTTTTTTTTTTTTTTTTATTTTATGTTGGAAAATTCTTTCTGTAATTGGAAAAGGAGTAGATTGATTTATTTATTGGAAAATGTATGTTTGATCAAGGATAATTTTTATATTTTGTATTTTTTATTAGAGAGAAACTTTGAAGAGAGAAAAAAATTATAGTGAATTCGTTGTATAATTGGAAAGAATTGTAGGCAGAGGAAAGATTTGAAAGGTTTTAGGAAGAAATGTCAGAGGACAAAATTGTATATATATATTCGATATTATATAATTATCTATTATTTATGCAAATTTATGTTTTTTTATTAACAGAACAAATGGACCTTGAATTGTAATATGAAATATATATATATTTATCTTATAAATGTTATAACAAGTATTTTTAATTTAAATATTTTATTTATCCTTTTTCTGAACATTTCTGCAATAAAATTGTACGATAATCATCATTTTTAATGAATTCCTTAGAAAAATGATACAAAGTTTAAATATAGATATCCGCAAAATCATAAAAAATTCAGAGAAGATATCAGATCGAAAAATAAATATTGTAATTTCAATCTAATTAAATCAGAAATAAATCTAGAAATCTGATTGATTAAGAGATTAGAGGTTAAAAGATAGAATTAAAATGGAAGTATAATGGTGGCTATTTGAGAGTATTATTATTATTTCACAAAAATATCAACGGATATTAGAATTAAAATGGCGAATCTATTCGGAGAGTAATATCGTCAGATTTGAAAGAAGATGGAAAAATAGAAAATGGAAGGACGATTTTAAGGAAGAACGAATTGGAATCGAATGCACGACCATTAACCATCTGACATTTAAGAAATTCTCGAGAGCATCGTTGCACAATGCATCGACATAACCGCGTAAAACTTTTCGTTCCGTCTCCTCGGCCACGCGTAATTTATGCACACTAATTTTTAACACTACCCCTCATTAGGCCAAAGTTTCACCTTTACCCAAACTTTCATAAACCTCCCCACATCTTATATTGGAGCACTTGTTATTTCCAAGCTTTCACCGCTTTTACTTTTCTCCTTATGCTTTCCTCGAAATCGTCGATTAGAAATCGATATGTTAATTGAAGGGCTCGATTTAAAAATGATACGAGCGCGAGTGGCATTTCTTCTAGAAAATGAAATAAAAGGAAATACTTCGAATGGAAAAATATTTAGAAAATTTCACTCTTCGTTTCTCTTACGATAAGATTCAATATCAGGAACAAACTTAAATATTTAAAAATTTTTAAAAAACAAAATTCCATATTCCATTACAATTCTCTCTCTCCTTTTTTTTTTTCCTCCTAAATTTATTGCACAAAAGATAACCTCGATTAACTATGTGCGTCGACTATTGCCGCACATAATTTGAAACCGGTAGAGCAGCTTTTTCGAGGCTCCGGCTATCTTTGAATTTTTCTATCCGAACCATCGATAAAATAAAAATAAAATATCATCGAAAGCCGTGTTTATCTCGTATTAACGAACGGCTTATAAATCATTTCGAATGCAAGAAGAGGGATAAAAATTGGGAGGGAAATTATGAATATTCGAACGATGTTGGAGTACGATGTGGTGTTAATTGAGCATCGCTCGCTTGCTCGTTTGTTTCAACAATTGATCGAGCAATTAAAAAAACGCATCTGGTATTTGACACACTTTTGACTTTTGAAAAAAAAAATATCACGGTTTTTTCATTGTTATCCGAGGGTAATGCACAATAGGGTGGTCGTGTTATCGGGAAACAGCATGAAATTGAACGGTTACGACGGTTGTAATTAAGCATACAATGGTTTGTAACAGGCGGTTCGTGCGCGTTCGAGGTAAACCGAAGTTTCGCGCTTGAACAATACCGGTAATTATGGATTCCTAGGGATTTTCTTTCTGCGTTTATCCCGTCGAGATCGACCCGTACTGACGAGGACCTTTGACGTTATCTTTACGAAGAACACGTATCTATTAAGATGATTTTCTTCCACAAGAATGGATGAAAGAATTGTTAAGTGTATAGAAAAATAATTTTATAAAAGAAATATGATAAATTAATTCTACATATAGTTTCTTTGATATAAGTAATTAAACGATGGAAAGTAAAAAATTTTGTCGATAAAATTATCAAATATCTATCAAAATAATTCTATGAATTGAATGTTAAAAGTTCTATGTTAAAGTTGATATTAACTTAATTTAATCTACTATACTTAACATAAATATAGATAACAATTCTACATATAATTTCTTTGATATAAATAATGAAATAATGGAAACTAAGAAATTTTCTCGATAAAATAAAAATTGTCAAAATTCTACAAGTTAAATATTAAAAGTTCCAAAGTCAAAGTTGATATTCATTATTAATTTTGAATAACAATAAATACTTTATATATTATTTAACCTGATCTATTGAATTTAACATAAATATAGATAACAATTTTTATTCTACATATAATTTCTTTGATATAAACAATGAAATAATAAAAATTAAGAAATTTTCTTAGATAAAATAAAAATTGTCAAAACAATTCTACGAGTTAAATGTTAAAAGTTCCATATCAAAATTGATATTCATTATTAATTTTGAATAACAATAAATACTTTATATATTATTTAACCTGATCTACTGAATTTAACATAAATGTGGATAACAATTTTCACTACCAACCACCAATAAAAAGAAAAAAATCTAAGAACATAAATCATCTCTCCAAAAGAAAAAAAAAAACCGATAGTATCAAAATGGCGTGACCAGCACGGAGGATCAAGTTTCCGCCTTGTTTTCTCGCTGTCGATAATCTCTCCAGATTGGCGGAACGTTTTAAAACAGAATCTTCTTGGAATCGTTTCGAATCTCTCGTTTTGCCCCGCGCCAAAAGACGGATCGTGTAATTGCGTGCGAAACGATCGTAGGAACTCGCTCTGCGCGCGCGCGTGTGTGTGTGTAGGCAGGAAAAGGGTGGATAGGATACGGTCGCGTTTTCAACGTTTTCTCTAATGGTCATTCTCTACGGCATTCTCTTCGGTTTGTCTAATAATACCGGTGTACGGATTCGCGTAAGATAATATCCTCTTCTCGAATGACGAGGATCCCATGCTCCCTCGCGAGGAGAACGCAGAGGGATCACGGAACCCTTTCGGTGTAATGGAACGGTTTG
>NW_006263780.1:14635-17786 GCF_000469605.1 Apis dorsata | reverse complement strand
TTTTTTTTTTTTTTTTCCTCTCTCTGCTACTCTGTCTCGTGTACTCCTCTTCGCGTTGAATTTTCTTAGAATTCTTTTTCGTGGAATTATTTATTCTTACTATTTTTTTTTTTTTTGGATGCTGTGCATTCTTGTTCGGTTTGAAATTTTTTCGCAGTTTCTTTCCACACGGTGTTAGGGTTTATTTTCTTTTCATTTCTTGTTTGTTCATGCGACGTGTAGACATTCTACTTCGTATCTTTTTCCTTTGCGTGGAATAGCTTAAGTTGTGTAATTTTTCTCTTTCGTTTACCGGGGGAAAAGGAATCAAATAATTATTTCAAAATATCACGTTTAATATATTAAATATATTTCTAAAAATTTTCTAATTTTGCTTAAAAAAAAAAAAAAAAAAGGGAAAAGTCATGTTGAACAGATAATTATAATAATTAGGATTATTAAATTTCGAGACGATAACACAATGTTTCCATTGTCTTTCAACGATCTCCGGCGTCTTATTCGTTTTATATCCATAGATGAGTTCGTTGCTCGAGTAATTTATCGGTGGATCGAGTTATGGCGATCTTTCAGGTACGACGAGATCTTCTCGCCTGTACCAACACGCGAGACAATGCGATCCGACATTTTTGCACGCGCGTCCATTCGTGCAACGCTCGAACGCCTTCGCTTTCTTTCGTTGTGATCCAAAGTTACGTCACTTGTTCAACAGCTACTCAGCATCGCTAAGATTCCTCTCCTATGAGGCGTGTCTCCTTCATTCGTTTCACGTTATTTACGAGACGAGAGAGAGAAAAAAAAAAGAAAAAAAGGAAAAGTGGAATGAAATTTTCTTTATCATCAATGATTGAATATATTCTTTTTGCAAAGTTATTAATTTTTTCTCGTACGATGATCTGGAAAAATATAAATATCTTTTTTTCTCGTGCAAATAAATGACAATTTGAGATTAATCAGAAGATCTTCGATGAAGATTGTTTAAATGAGTGATCGATAAATGATCTTTTAAATAATCCTATTCATTATTAGAACGTGTATATTATAATAAAAGGCTCGGAGGAAAATAGAGAAAAATAATCAGGAACAAAATTATTAAATATAAAGGTAATAAAAATTCGTACGTTTCGAAATAAACTAAAATACGTTATTTGTCGAAACGAAGAAATTCATAAAGAGGAGATCCTCTAAATAAATAAGAATTTCGCATTCTTATTATTTTTAAATAAAGACGCATTTATATAAGATGAGAAAAAAAAGTTGTAGATAATAATAATAATAATAATAATAATTTCACACGGCACAATTAATCTCATCAAACATGGAACACTCTTTAAAGCGCATCTTCAACAAATCCAATTTTATTGCGATAATAACACTGTGCTAAGGATTACGTGATTCGAACCGAATCTATTTCCCGGCATCGATAATAATAGAAGCCGAAGAATCTTTTCCTCTCTTTGCGCGTTAATCACAGAATACAAGGCGTAATACAAAATTTCAGTGTGGCGCAACATTTACTCAAGCTTGTCCAACGATCGTTAATTAAGAAAAGTTTCATTTCGATGCGGAGCGTGTTACAATCTTCTGACTCGATCAATGATTAAATTCGCCAAGATGAAGGCGAAATTAGGTTGAAATTTTCTTGAAAAAAAGGAATGGATGCTTGGTTGATATAGAAAGTAATTTATAAAAAGGAAATTGAAATAGAATTCGCCAGAAATAGAATGATGACGAATTTAAAAATGTATTCTTAGAAAGGTGAAAAGAACGTTCGATTAAAAAAATAATTGGAAATGGAATTGGTTAATTTGAAGTTGATTTGAGAAACTGTCAGCTATAAATAAGGAATGTTGAATATTTAAAAGGAAGAAAAAAATTTTTATTCTATGAAAAATTGTATTAAAAAATTTTTTGAGTTAATATTTTTAAATGATAAATTGATTTGTTAATTTTTTTTTTTAATATAAGAGATATATTTGTTTGAAATTCAGTACAGAATGTTTCAAGAGAAATTTTACGTTGAATTTTGAACAGAATATGGCTTCTTGCGATTTGAAATACCGTTTGCAGATTATTACGAAATGAAGGATTTTGTGCAGAAATCAAGGCGCTCGTTTGGAAACGAATAAACTCGACTAGATTATGAGTTTAACGTTGAAGAAAACAAAATCCAGCCGCTTTGCATACGCAATCCTCTATTTCTAGCAGCGGAACCAGTGGTTTGAGATAAAGTCGACGAAATGGTCGATGAAATCGATCGAATCTTTGCCCAGGATATCTTCGAAATAAAATTCCAGGAACACAGAATTTGCTAATTTTATTTGTAAATATTATAAAAATACAGAGAATAATAAAAGAAATATTAATACACCAATAGTCCAAGAGAAAATTTGATTACTAAAGTAAAATAAAATTCATTAATCTAAATTTACTACAATCTGTTACTGCAACTAAATATAAATTGAACTCTAATAACACTATTTTTAAAATATATCTGCAATTCATCTCAATATTCAACTCATTCTTTGCAACTTAACAATCAATCAAACAAATAATTTAAAACTTAGAATACAAAATAACAGTTTGAAAATTTTAATTATTAATTAAAATCAAATATCAAAAATTCAATTATAAAATACTTTGAACACGATCTCAAAAAATACTTCTAATTTCCAGAATTGCATCCAGTATCTATATACAATTATCAATAAAAACTAAATGAAAAACTTTTCACGTAGACGAGTAAAAAGAGGTCAAAATTCACAAAGACTATCAATTACACCACAACAATGGCGAATTAAGGAGGCTCGCCTCGTTAGGGAGGAACCATTATCCTCCCGAGTAACGATTTCGAGAGATTCTTGAAACGATTTCCTCGTTAAAGGACATTCTCCGCCCGACATTGGCTGCAATTTACGAGGTCCCCCTATTGATAACGTTTCGCTCTGGCGAGCTCGAAGACTTTCACCTTGATCGTAATCGACAGGAAAACCTTGCGCAACTTTTCCGCATTATCTATGCATACCAACCGCCGTCGAACGAAACCGAAATTCAATCATGCTCTATTAGCGCGTCCTCCCCTTCCCTCCTCTCCCTAGTTAATCTTTTCACGCGTCGATCGTTCGCGGAAATTTGGCACGTTTCGACAGGAGAT
>NW_006263780.1:6441-14431 GCF_000469605.1 Apis dorsata | reverse complement strand
TTTTTTTTTTTTTTTTGTTATTTTGAGAACCGAATTCAACTCGAACTCGTTCTTTGCTATTATTTTTTTTCGAAAATATTAATGATTTATTTTAGGGATAAATTTTCAATTTTCGATCGTTAAATTTTGCAATTTTGATATATGATAATGAATTTAACGTCTCTGAATTTTCCAATGAATTTCGAAAACAATAATTAATAAAATACTTTGCCATGCTTCGCTCTAGGAAATATCGAAAGATTTCTAAGACTCTTTGGTACGATTACATCAAAAGATATTGCAATAAATATTGTTCGCTTCTTTGCAAAATATTCAAAAAGGAAAAAGAAATTCAATTCCACGGAAAGTCTTCGAATTAATTGGAAGCCATAAAACAGAGCCGTATCAAACATTTCGATTTCTCTCGGCGCGCTGACTTCCTCTATCAGAAACTCGCGGACCGTTCCCAGCTCGGTTGGACCCGGTCGGACCTCTAACCCGTGGCATCATGATCCGCGATTACGTTACCAATTACGATGAGCCGGCGGTTAAATCGAAAACGGCGGCCAGATCCAGCTGGATTATGTCACTTGTGGAGAGGAACCGAGGAGGAGAGGTTCACCGAAGTCGACCTGGGTGAACGCGAGCTCTCCGAGGAGAGGACTCCACTCTGGCCCCGGGGTGAATCAGTCCTTTGTGCCTGCCTCTCTCAGGGTCAACCGCTTTCGGTGCAGTATATGCCCGCAACGTTTACACGTACACGCGCCAACACGGCCGACCGTCTGACCGTGGTCTACCGGGTGTCTTGCGATTAGAGGTTGGACGTTGGATAAATCCGTGGTAAAAAGTCGAAAAATTGCCGCCAGATGGCGGTCACGTTGCGTTCGACAACACGATTATTGGTTCAATAGCAGTTTACAGAGCGTGTCGTTGAGTCGTGATTGGGATTGGACCGTTGGATGATGGGTAATTTGCGAAAAAGTCGAAAAATTGTCGCCAGATGGCGCCACGTTACGTCCAGCAACTATGTTACTGGTTTAATCGTAGACCGCAAAGTGCGTTGGAAGTTATGATCGTGATTGGATTACTGGATAATTCGTGGAAAAATGGATAAATTGTCGCCAGATGGCGCGAAGATATCTGTGAATATGATTTTAGAGGTTAGAAATTGAAGTTTGATGCGATTGCAATTTTCAATAAATATTTGGAAAGTTTTATAGAAGAGATTGATCGATGAGAGTCGATGGAAGTTATGATTATTGATTGAATATTGAATAATTCGTGAGAAAGTGGAGAAATTATCGCCAGATGGCGGTGATGATGCCTCTGAGAAGATACTTTCAGAGATTAGGCACTGAAATATATTTCGATCGCATTTTCAACGATTGAAAGAAATTCAAAAAAGGAAGATAGAATATAATACAAGATATTTCTTTTAGAAATTTCGATTGACTGACAAAGAACGAAAATTAATACCAATTAATACATAAATAACGATTATCTCCTTT
Organism: Apis dorsata; assembly: GCF_000469605.1. NCBI lineage: Eukaryota > Metazoa > Arthropoda > Insecta > Hymenoptera > Apidae > Apis > Apis dorsata. The sequence goes on along the minus strand of NW_006263780.1, from coordinate 12,944 downwards.
CAGCACAACAAAAATACGAAAAACACTCTCAATTTTAAGTTTCCCCCTATATATATATGTAACTTCCCAGTAATACTGATCCTACGCTTTCTTCCACTTTCGATATCGAGACGATAGTTTTCAAGTTCCAAGCCGGAACCTTTCGCCGGCCAGGGGCAAAAGAAAGAAATTATCTCGGTCGTCTCTTTGCGAAAAACATCAATTTATTCAAATCGAAACTCAATTTAACCAATCGTCGATCTCCAATCAACGATGATATCTTCGTCAATTCAACCGGGCCACCCTGTACATCCTAGTGGCGAGAATTTTTCATCTCTCCCTTATTGCTGCAGGAAGTACCGGCGTCATAGAAATTTTTTTTTTTCGGCCGAAACAAAGAGAAATCTCTGCAATGTAATATTAAATTCGATCTAGAAACAAGTTACCAGGAAACGATTTTCATCGTAGTTTCAACTTTTGCATCGTGGATCAACGTATCGTTTTTCTTTTTCTTTTTTTTTTCCTCTCTCTTTTTTACATTACACAGATACACAAGTTTCATAGGAATAAATAGATAAAAGTTTCTACTTACCAGTTCAGATCGGTCTCGTATCGAATTACGACAGTTTGATCCGCGATGATTTTTTTTTAAATTGTCATAATGAAAGGGTGAACCGACAGAGACAAAGATCGCGGCGCGCACAGGCGGCTTTTTACGAGCCGTAACTTATCCCGCTCCCTTTTTTTGTCCCGGCCCTTTTTTCGTTGGCGCGACGTTTCACCAAAATCGAAGAAAAAAACGTGCGGGAGTCACGGCCTCCCGCTCGAGGGAGGAGGTTCGAGGCGATGGAAGGGGATACGAGGAGGTTTGGGCGACGGGAATTCTTGAAAATTTTTTCGTATTTAAAACTGATGTTTACGTGAAACGAATAATTGGAAATAGCCCATTTGAAATATCGTGAAGTTTTTAATCGGGAGCTATCAATAGATATTTTTCCAGAAAGATTAGAAATTTAAAAATTTCAGAGATTTCTTTCTATTCAAATAGATCGCAATATAGATGTTAATAAAATATGCTAATATAATTTCTTGGAGGAGAAATAATAATATGAAAAGGATACTGGAAAGTTTCAAGTTTCGTTTCTCGTAATTACCGTGTTTTCTTTTCTCCAAGATGAAATATAAAAAGCATGTATATTTAATATTTACATTCGTAATATTTACATTGGATTTTGCCTTTTCTTTTCTACTGCAAAAATGTCCTTCGAATTCCGTATAATACGACAGGTTGCAATTGTAATATAAATTATGCATGTGATAAAGAATCGAAAGATAAATCGTTTCGAAAAAAAAAAAAAAACAAAAAAAACAAAGTCGTTTAGAAGATAAGAATACATGGAATGGAAGACGCAGAGAAGCGTAATGTCTCACGGTTCTCATGTCCGCCTCGTTCGTTCATCTCGTGCGAAGTTTTCAAAATTGCTTCAACCACTGACGTCACCACACCGAAGTGACGTTAATATCCGAAACCACATTTGATCCGGTTCTTCTTGTGACGAAGAAGATTGATATATCGTTTCAAAAGATCCAAAATTTTGCTTGCGTTATGGTGGAAAAATGATAATTTTTCAAATTCGGTGAGTGACAACAATTTTTTTTCGTTTGAAGAATTAATAATTATCTTCTTACATTATTTGTCTTACATTATTTATTCCATCTTTCTACGAAAATATTATACATTTTTTATAGAAGAAATGAAAATTCGAAAATTCAAAATTTGATACACGAAAAAACATATATTGTTTATATTGTTTTTAAGCTAGATATTCGTTATCATTATTGTGTTGCCTTATCGTTCTTGTAAGCAAAAATTTTAAAGTATAATAGAAACGATAAATACGGAGAAAAGAAAAATTATTCGTTTGCAAAATTTTCGAAAAGAAAAATTCGAAGCGTTAAAAATTTTTATTTTTAATTTCCCTTAATTTCTGTTCATCGAGTGAAACCATTATATGTGCACCGATTGTTATTCAGAATATTCAGAATAATTCTGCATAATCGTTGCGATTACGTGCACGAAGAAGCTGGAATTAATTAATAACGAACCTGTCCTTAAAGCCTAATCCCTTAGAGATTCCCTTATTCCCTTATTCTTCTCTGGATGATAAACGAGTGACTGTTCTCAATTTAGAAAATCTTATCTAGCGGATTATCGGTAGGCAACGAAGGGAGGAAAAAGTAGTGCTGTTTAATTAAAACTGCGTGGTCACAAACACCGTGACCAAAGTGGAACGGTGTAAGTGTGTAATTGGTATAGCGTTCAGGATAATTCGAGCTGTGTGGTTGCACGTGTGCTATAATAATAAACGCGATTCTGTGAATCCCGTAATACCACTATCGTCTTGTCTCGAATATTTTTTATTTGACACGAAAATTATTGAGACGAAAATTTTAATGAATTTCACTTCGAATATACGTGAATTTTAAATTTTTTTATTTATATTTTTTATTTATATGTAAAGATGAAATAAATTATTTGATAATTATTTCCTACTTTTTTGTCACTATATATTGTGAATGTATTTACGAAACATTTATATGAAGAAACCGTTTTCGATTGAAAGATAATACGATACTAGGGAATACTTTTTTTTTTATTTTTAATTAAAAAAAATTACTGTAACGCATGTATACTTTCCATTAGATAATCAAAATTCGACGAACGTGAAAAAAAATTTCATTTCACTAATTTAACACGAACAATGACACGACGATGAGGCAAATGAACGATTTCTGTAACGATGAACGATACTGAGAGAAGAGAAAAGAATCTTTTTTTTTTATCATTATTATAATCGATCGCATCAGAAATATAATAAGAAATTCAAAAACTACTAGAAAATTCAATCAGTTCCATTCATCGATCGTTTGTATGAATTTTGCAAAGCAAACGGTGCAATCACGTTTAATCAATAACAATGTTAAATCACTTATAAAAGAATATTTTTCCTGCTTGCAAGTGAAAAGATTTATTTGCAAATTCCATTTGGCAAACGAAATGTAACGAGCATGGAAAATTCGATCGATCACACGTCGATCTCACTCGTTGAATTTCGTCAGCAGAAATAATCGGATCGACTTACTTCCAGTTTCTCCGGCTATAAATTACACACCACGATCCGAAATCGGTCACCGAGAAGCTGCTCGCTCGACGAACGAACGGAAACTGCGAAATGCGTTTCCGATATCGGGGAATATCCTCATTCAAGCGTGGAATCACGGTGTACTGATTCTTCTGATAAAAAAAAAAAGTGGAGAGCTAATACTGATATTCTTTAAAAAAAAAAAAAGAAATTATAACAATGGCGAAGAAAAATAAAATTTTGAAATGTTTAAATTGGAAGAATAATAAAGGGTTATTGGGTGAATAAATTGAGATGTGTTTTCTTCTCGAGTATTTGAATTGAAACAATTAATTAATGGAAGAATAGCGAATGAAGATGAAATTGAAAGAATTTACAAGAAAGAAAATTATATGAATAAAAATAAAAAACATTTAAATAAAGAATTTAAATAAAGATAGAGGATATTTAATTTAAGTTGTAAAAAATCAAGTTTTCTTATATTTTAATTGTTGGTTTAGTGTAAGATATAATTTTTTAGATGTCCAGAATTAATTATTAAGTCGATATACTTAAATAGTTTTTAATGATGTTACTTTAATGATAAAATTAATTAAAATCGAAACAGGAAATTCATTATAAGTTGAGAATAAATAAAAGAAATGAATTAATCTATGGCTATGTATGTTTTCCAGCAATCACATTTCATTATCCATCTTTCAAAAAACGAAACGTTCAACATTATTGCCATTTATTAATGGATTTTCTTATGTAATTTGATTTCTTTCTACGCATCATCGGCAAAATCAAGAAAAATCAACGTAATCAGATGAAACGGATATTTTTCACGCGTGCCATACCATCAATCATCATATTGTACAATCTATATATAGAAATCTCCAATCTTTATAGTATAATTAAAATATTCAGATAAAATTTTTCAGAAAAAAAAGGACAGCAAATGAAGACAAATAAGAATTTATAACGTAAATTATAAATTATAAAATATAATTAACACAAAGAATAAATAATATCCTAGGTAGTAAAATACAGTATTTTAATAGGTATTTTATTATAACAAAAATTCAATATAAAATTCTTCAAATATCCAATATATCAAAGACCTTAATAGTTCAGCTCATAATCATAAATATCTAAAGAAAAATCATGAAGTTTTACTAAAAATTAATTAATATAAAATATATGGGATATGTATACATAATTTCTTCAATATAAATTAATCAACAAAAAAGTATAATTCAAATACCTCATAAACCTTGATAATAACCATTCTATAAAGGAACAACATTCTATTAATAACAACTCCAACATTCTATTAATAACAACTCCAAACATAATCAAAAGCCATTAATTTCTAATAAAAACCTATAAAATAAATATTACCATAAAACAATAACTCTAAAAATATTCAAAGATCCAAACATCCCTAAAAATCTTTACTTGAACACAATTTTTATCTTCATAATAAAATATATTTTTTGACAATCCATTCAAAGTTCCAAACATCTTCAAAAATCTTCATTCAATTCTCTATGAATCTTTTTATTCGACAAAGAATTAATACACATAAGAATGGATCCCAAAGATTCCAAACATTCATAATTCTCATCTCTATGAACTTTTTTATTCGATAGAATCAAGAGAGAATCGATCCAAAGTTTCAAACATCTCTACACACAGATGAGGTTTTTCTTTCAAGCCCAATTTTTCCATTTGACAAAATTAAGACAAGAGTCGACCCAAAGTTCCAAACATCTTCAAAAATCTTCATTCGATTCTCATCTCTATGAATCTTTCTATTCGACAAAGAATTAATACACATGAGAATGGATCCCAAAGATTCCAAACATTCATGATTCTCATCTCTGTGAATTTTTCTATTCGATAGAATCAAGAGAGAATCGATCCAAAGTTTCAAACATCTCCACACACAGATGAGATCTTTCTTTCAAGCCCAATTCTCATCTCATAAACTTTTCCATTTGACAAAATCAAGACACGTAAGAGTCGACCCAAAGTTCCAAACATCTTCAAAAATCTTCATTCGATTCTCATCTCTATGAATCTTTCTATTCGACAGAGAATTAATACACATGAGAATGGATCCCAAAGATTCCAAACATTCACGATTCTCATCTCTATGAATTTTTCTATTCGATAGAATCAAGAGAGAATCGATCCAAAGTTTCAAACATCTTCAAAAATCTTCATTCGATTCTCATCTCTATGACTCTTTCTATTCGACGAGAGAATTAATACACATAAGAATCGATCCACACACAGACGAGATCTTTCTTTCGAGCCCAATTCTAATCTCCATAAACTTTTCCATTCGACAGAATCGAGACGCATGAGAGTCGATACCGGGTGATCGGTGATCACGTGAGGGTCCAGCAGTTTCCGGCGAGGCGTATCGAGAGATGTCGACGGAAGATGGTATAGATAATCCGGCGTTCGCCAGCGATGATTGCGCGACCGAGTCGCGGCTGAACGATGAGCAGCAACAGGTGAGCTTGGATCACAAGTCGGAGGGCGGTCCCGTGGAGAACGGCCATCAACGGGCCCAATTCGTCTCCCAACAGTATGTCGAGCCCGGAAAGACCAGTCCCGATCCTCATCATCAGAGGACCGAGACGAAGATCGAGCTGCCCGAAACCAACGACAAGACCGTGGTCGAGCCGAAAATGAACGGTGTCCATGGAAATGGAAACAACAATGATGCTAGTTTCCTTAACAACAGCGCGACCAGCGTGCAGATTAACGGTGAGTGAAGAATTGTTCATTTAATATCATTTTAACGTAAATATAAAATTAAAAATTTCTTGCCCCCTGTTTAAAAAAACGATCGCTTATAATCGATATTTTTAATCTAGAATTTTTAATTAATCGATTGTAAGAATTAATCTGATTGATGATTAAAATTTTATACGTGATAATTATAATCAAAATGGAAAAATTTGATATGCGTGTTGCGATTGAGAATCATAATTTTATTCGAATGTACGACAACGTTTCCTCTAAAGATTTTATCTTCGATTGTATAATGAAAATCGTACCTTACTTAAAATTGAAACATTTGCTTTTTCATATCTACGAATGAAATCCATTAATTTGCGAAGAATCATGATTATATTCATCGCTTATTCAATTAAGAAAAAAAAAAGAAAGAAAGAAAAGAGATTGTATTTTTTAATATAACAACTACACAATTTTCACAGTCGAATAAACATTGATATCACTTTTGCAAACTCAGAGAAACAGAACGAATATTCATACCTCAACATCATATCAAATGAATATTATCCAATTATCATAAATCCCCATAACCAACTATCCTCTCTCGAGCAAACGAAAAAGAACCTCTTAAACTCGCTACCTTCC
>NW_006263780.1:3794-6322 GCF_000469605.1 Apis dorsata | reverse complement strand
GAGAGAGAGAGAGAGAGAGATCATTGAAAGAACATTGAAACGAGAGAGGCGTGGAAGGCGAAAAAGAGCGAAAAAGGAAGGAACACTTTACGTAAGCGGAGGCCGCAAGCTTTTACCTTTCAGCGCGGAGAAAATTCCTCCGCGACAAAAAGCGAACGTGTTGCATTTTTCCTTCGCCGACTCGAGTTCAACAAATCCGGATGCAATCCGCAAATCTACTCGCGTAACCAAGAATTTCGTCGTGGATTGGGATCGTTTCGATCTTGGGAATCGCGTAAATTTCGTTCGCGCGCTTTCGATGAATAATTCATCGGTTTGGATCGGATGGAACGAATGGATTCGTTGCTTTAGATTGAACGAAGATGGTTCGAGTTAGGAGTTAGTTAAAGTTTGATCGAGTCGAGATTGCACTGGATTGATAAACGTTGAAATTTGACGCCCTTCTTTCTTCCGTTTTGTGGATCATTTTGAGCGTAATTGGTGGGTAAAATAGAACGATCGATATACATAGTGGATTCTTTGGATTCTTTGTTGGAAAGTTTTTGAAAAAAATTTGTAAATATCAAATTTTGGAAATTTTGAAAATTTTGAAAAAATTCTGAAGAGAAAGGGGAATTAATGAAGTTTGTAAATCGAATTCAAACAATTCAAATTCTTCGTCGTATTCGAAAGTGTAACAATCGAACGAGTTGTTGCACATTGGAATACATCGAGAAAATGCAAATGATGTAAATTTTTCATTATCAGATCGAAGTTTTAGATAGTTTTATTGTATTTTCAAGATACACTTTTGCACAGAATTCGAAAGCAAATCAAAACACATTGTGGAAGTAATTATTACTGCAGTTACTGAAATCTGCATCGATCCGCGTGATTTTCGAACTTTCGATCGTTAATTACAACCACCATCACCAATACCAGTTCACCAAGAAAAAGTCGTTCGAGGTCAGTGAAACGCAGAAAATATATGAACGATCAAAATGATTAATTTGCAAAACATGTAGTATCTATATATTCATAACAACAAATTCGTTAAATTAAACAGAGAATCAATTAAAAGAATTATTAACTCTGTTGCAAATCTTGTAAAGATTATCTAAATTTACTTTCACTGGATAAATCAAATTATTATACTTTGATGAACAAAATATAATATAAATATGATTAATAAATATGAAAGCAAATAATTCATTTTATTTATTCGTTGTTTAAAAAAATAACTTGATTGATATTATTCCTAATTTAAATAATAATTCTAAAACGTTTCAATTATATTATATACGTGTTCTATTTTATACGTTTTTTATTTATTTATTTATTTATTTTTCTTTCTATTCTTTTTTTTTTTTACTATTATTATTTTATCAATTCCTTGTTACTTTAGAAAGTATAAATTTTAATTGCCTAACCACTATTATTGTAAGATTATTCTTTACTTCATTTCATTATTGCTTTCAAAGAGGTAAAACGTCAATATATTTGCAATCAACTTCCGTCAATACATAATGGAATATATTTTCTTTACTAGCAAAGTTATGAGCGAAGAATGTTTCTCAATAATAGTACATCGACTTTTGAACTTTGTTCAAATAAACGCGTTAATTAACTAATTTTTTTCTCTTATTAACATCGATTTTACAACAAACACGGTTTCGCCTTATAAAATATATACTTTGATACTCGTATAATTTATATTTATATTCATATTTATATAAATTATATAATTCTCAAGATCTCGAAATACGTATCTAAGAAATTTAATTTAATTTCGAACCTTCTCTGTAGTTGCAATTGTATCAGAAAAAGAGAGAAAGTTATTTTAAGAAAAACGTGGTATAATATATGGTATAAGATAATTAGTTGAAAATATACGTACCATTTTATAATACCGTTGTATAAAAGTGTTCAAACGTTAAAAAATTAAATAACAAATGAATAATAATTATATACACATGAAAAACCATACACGAATCGAGTAAAATTTGATAAATTTAAATGTGTCGAACAAATGTTATAAATCATTTACACCACAAGAGTCAATTATTATCAATAAAAAGAATTTTATTTCACTTATCTTGTGCTATCCTTCCTCTTTAAAAATCACGTTATTGCAATCACAATATCTTGATTGAAATAAAAAATGTGAAAATCTTCATCATGAAAAAAAAAAAAAACCAAAGAAATATCCTACCAATGCATCCGTGGAACAATTAACTATTAAAAACCAATATTTATCTCATTGAACAATATCTCGTTTCTCTATAGATACCGGAAAGAAAGAGCAGATCGAGGCAGTAAACTTGGAACTGGTCTCGATGAGGCCTTACGCGGGCAACAATCTCCAAACGAAGGGCCAGGAAGCTTGCGAGGTTCCAGCCGATCCCTACGAGGAGTACTTCGTTCCAGTGAACGAGCATCGAAAGTACATCAGGTAAAGGAACGGATGAAAAATGTTCCCCTACTCTCTGTGTTCTCTTCCTGGCTACTGTTTAACATTCGATCGTGTTCACCAGTCCGGGGCGTTACAA
>NW_006263780.1:0-3436 GCF_000469605.1 Apis dorsata | reverse complement strand
TTTTTTCTTTTTTTTTTTTTCTTTTTTTTTTTTTAGCAAGAAAATAAGACAATATCAACCAGAACACCGAGAAACGAAATTACAAATATATGTATCGCGATGTATCTCGTTTCTTTTTGATCTCTTGATATTATTTCGAATCGAATCGTGATCGTGGAAGAGCTTACTTTCCAAAGTTTGCCAGATTAGATGAAATCTAAGGATAAATTTTTGGAGAGAGGAAAATTATCGGAATTTATTTTAAAAAAAGGAAGCATCGATTGATTCGTGAAAAAATACATTTTTCTTTCGAGTTTTGAATTAAAAATACCGATTTTCGATTAATTCATTATAAATTCATTTTGATACGAATCTTTTATTTCTTTATTTTTTATTTTTTTTTCCAGAATTTCTTCGAATTACGTTTTTGTATACTTGTATTATTTTTCCTTTGTAACACAATAATTCTTCTTCATCGCGCAACAATCGATGCAATAAAAATACATGAAACTTGAAGAAATATTGCTATTGGAATATATTTAAGGCCTTTCTAGATACCGAAATGTATGTTTAATTCATTCCTCGTTTTGCATAGTTGCTAAAACGACCGATTCGTCGAGTTGAATACAGATCAAAGAAAGAACGTCGTTGTCGTTGAATTCGAAAATATTAATGGCGTAAAAAAACGATGCAAGAAAGTAATTATAATAACAACATCGTAAATATGATTGAATAGATTATGTGACAAAAGTTAATAATAAATAAATTCATCATCGAGAAATGAAATTCAAAATTCCATGAAATAAAAAAAACCAGACCGATTCATCAATTTTTCGAAAAATAATTCTTTATATATATCCTGAAACGAAGCTTGATTTCATTAAAAATTTTAATATTCTTCTCGCGTTACTTTGCTCGTCCTCCATTTCTCAAGCCTCCTAGCTTACGTACGACAATATATTCCTAGATTACTTAACGTATGCAGTATATTTTCCTATCGATGAAATAAATGTTCTTTATTGTATAATTCTTTAAATTTTTCTCGATGCACGAGGGAAATTCAAATTTCGTCATTAATTTAATCGGTTTAATTTTTAAAAATTACCACAGTCTAATATTTCAATACATTTTTTAATCAACGTTATTATAAAAGATTATAATCACATCGAAATTTAAAAACTCATGGAATTAAGCTCTTCTCTCGATACTTTCAACCATCATTAATTATTCACGTAAATAAATATCTACATTCCGATAACGTACACGATTAATCAAATCATGACACAAAGTGAAATATTACCGATTAAAAAATAGAGGAGAGAGAGATAGAGAGATAGAGAGAGAGAGAGAGAGAGAGAGAAATAGCAAATATCGAAAGAACGAAAGTGCTTAGAACGTAACGGATTACGTTCACCGATGGAGGGGCTTGCGAAACGAATGTGTCACAACGTTTCACATAGCAAAACGTAGGAATGACCGTCCTTCGTCTGAAATAGAACTCTGAATCAGCCTCGAATTATTTTCCAAGATCCATGGATGGATCATTTTTATTATCTTAAAAATAAACGATGAATAATAATGATGATGATAATAATAATAATAATTCTTCTATTCTCAAACGACGAAAACGTGAAGAACGAAGAATTCGTCGAGATTGAATTAAAGAGAAAAGAGAAAAAAAAAAAGAAAAAGGAAGGGATTAATATGTATGATAAATCTCTGTGATTGGTCTGCTGAGTAGTGTCGCGTAGTTATTCCTTTCTTTCTTTCTTTCTTTCTTTCCTTTTTTTATCGCTTGCTTCTCGTTCGAGGCGACGTAAACAGCATTTCTCGAAGATGATTTTTAGGAAAAAGCAAGTAGCGAGTTGATCTATGCTGTTTGCCCGATTAGCACGAGATACACGAAATATCTTGCGAGGCTGTTGCTACATATTGTCTAGAGAAGAAGCAAGAGTAGTAGAATGCTCCGTAACAACAAATTATGCAATAGAATTTGAACGTCATCTTCGCAGGGAGCATATACAAATATATATAATATAATTTATATTATCTTGTGATTGTTTCGTGAATAACTTCACGATCGAAATCTCTTCTATCCCTTCTAAACGGACCGATGATCCTCCATTGAAAATTTTTAATCATCGATGATTAAAAAAAACGATCCACGTGATCCATGCTTAACGCACCCTTCGCTGTACCCCTCAACGCTCGAATTCGATGTTAAAAAAGAAAAAAAAAAAGGACAAAAATAACCAAAAAATCGTACGGGTCCAATGATTCAAAATTAATCACCGCATCTGCCGATGCATCAGGTCGATTAAAATCAAGGGCCGAGAAAGAAATAAGAAATGGAGGCAGAGGACTCGGATCACGCGAGGATCAACCGAACCGTACATGCTCCACGCGAGATCGTTCCCTAACGTTAGAGTCACGTTTACATACACAGCTTCGCCTCCGCTGACCGCGAGAGAGTTGTACACACCCCCTCCCCGACACACCTACAAACAGATGCGAACAGATACGATAATCTGCACACGTATAGGAAGGCAAAACGCATACGAAACAAACGTGTACACACGCGCGAATAGAAAAAAACGTAAGGGACAGACATACAAACGTAAGAGACGCATACACGACGGAGAGGCCAGCAGCAGAGAGCCGAGTGTAGAGAGTTAGACGGTGTTTTCTGTTGTCACGATACCTAGCAGGGGTCCCGAGGCCGAGGTTGAAACAACCGTGGCTGGAGTGCGTTTTGATTTGGGCCCCGGCGTCGGCCGCGAGGGACTCAGCCTGAGAGACCCTGCCGCCGGACTGGTCGACTATTCCCACTGGCTGACAGCCCTCAGGTACATTGAAGGATGCTTACGAGGAGACGAGAGAAAGAGAGAGAGAGTATGTGTGTGTGTGTGTGTGTGTGTGCTGATCGATGAACGAGATGGTGGATGCGCACGATATTCTACGAAACTAACTCGCTTACAACCCCCGCTGCTCCCCGAGCATTTTTTCTTTTTCCTCGTCTCTTTACCCGCCCCCTCTTCTTCCCTCTCTAATCATCGAATGACGACACACCCAACGATGGAATGCCAACAAGCATATATATTCACAAGCATTTCTCGCAAAATGCACCGGGATATGACGTATTAGAAAATGGCTATTAGAGAGTTGGACAGAAGGATAGATTTATAAATATATATATGTATGTATTTTTTTTTTTATATATATTTTATATTTTATCCCGTTAGGTGCTTCAGGATTCACCGAGTAGTCGCTCACACGCAGCATCATTATCATTGTTGGAGGATGTATGCCTAACAGGCCTTTAACAAGCAAAGAAACGAATTACAACACTACCTCAGAAGCAAGCACTCCCAACACGTGGACACTACCGATCACGCGAGCATTCGTCGCGAGATGAAACGAGCATGGAATTCTTTTTCGAGAATATATATATATATAT
>NW_006263779.1:227598-228284 GCF_000469605.1 Apis dorsata | reverse complement strand
GGGGGTTAAGATAAAGAAAAAAATAAAAATAAAAATAAGAAATGAGAACGAAGAATGCAACGATTTCTCCAACGATTTCGTCGATACTCGCGAGGAATAAATAAATAATACTTGTGAACGGAGAAATACGGGCACGAGTGTAAATTTTCTTTTTTTTATTTGAAACATCGTTGCGCGCTCGGCCTCCGTAATCTGTCACATTAAATCCAAACGATCCATACCTCGTCATGATCGACAAGAGTCGACGTGTGAATCGATAATGTCGTAAACATTGCGATAACAATAATAATATTAATAATAATCCATAATAATAATAATAATAATAATAATAATCCATAATAATAATAATAATAATCCATAATAATAATCCATAATAATAATAAATCAAAATAATAATAATAATAATAATAATAATAATAATCATCGTCGTCATCGTTAGTATGAATTATGATCTCCAATATTATAATAATAATATCGTACCTACTCTACATACAATACATACACTGGCCGGACGCTCTCTACTGGGCCCTCTCTACTATTTACAAACGCATAAATAATTATTAATTATTATCGTGTATTTATATATATATTGTATTTTTTTTATGTATAATATTACCTGTCGTAAAGTAGACACACGCCTAGGATAGTGTATCTTTTCGTTTTTTTTCTTTTCTTTATTTTTCCTG
>NW_006263779.1:225963-227481 GCF_000469605.1 Apis dorsata | reverse complement strand
TTTTTTTTTTTTTTTTTTATTTCCTTTCATCGGTTCATGTCCAAGCCTCTTCTTCTCCTTTTAACATACGTATTCGAGGTCGGGAAGAAAGCTCACAACGAAGGAAGGATAGAGAGAGAGCAGGAATTGGCCGAATTTCGTTTCTCGAGAGACCAATATTTTTTTCTAAACCTTTTTCCCTGTATTTTTTCGTTAACATTAAACGGATTCAATTACGATAATCGTGGCAATTAAAACTGTAAATAATTTCTCTTTCTTTTTCGTATTCAGGTAAAAATTAAAAAATTGAAATTTTCTTCGAAACGTTGATACACGGAACCTTATTATTTATCCACGAAAATATCACGAGAAAATACAAAGAAAAGGAAAGGAAGTTAAGAAAAGAATGGCCCGAGACGAAATTTCGCGCCACAGGATGAGGATAAGCAAAACGAGGGGGATCGAAGAAGACTAAGAACGGTGGAAACGGATCAAATGGGGGTTTTAAGTGAGGGCAGTTACATATCATCGTTCCAACTCGTTCGTATTCCAGTTAACTGTACACTAATTACAAGAATCATAGTCTCTGATTATTATTGTCATCCACACACCACACAACGCCTGCGCGGCGAAACTTATTTAATATTAAAGTCCGTAATCGTCACACTCACCCCTTCATAATCACACTCGGCCAGGTGACTTGAGCTCCTGCGTGGACGACAGGCTCGGGTGAGGGGACTGATCCGACCCGCCCGAGGACGCCGTGGACGAGGACGAGGGAGACAGGCCAGAGGTCGCTGTGGTGAGGAGCACAGCGCCACCTGGAGCAGTGCTGCCACCGTTAATCGAGAAAGGTTTGCCAGTGGCCGACACGGCTGACGCGGACGACGTCAGTATACTGGGCGCCGTGGTGGGGGGCATGACGCCGCTCAGTCCGCCCAAGGTCCTCGAGTAAGTCTCCAGCAGTGACATGTCTCCTGAGCCGAGATGAGAGGCGCCGTACAGGTTGCGGTAGAAATCCGGATGATGTCGAACAAATTGCGTCCCAGAGTGCATTGCGAGCGGATGATGAGGCGGCAGGCGACTGGCCAAAGGGCTCATCAACTTGCCCCCACCTCCACCCCCGCCCGCCACTCCTCCACCACCAGCTCCACCGCTTCCACCGTAAGGCGATGAGAGACCTGTCATCGTGGTCGGTATCGGGCTCTGCTGTTCGCCATCTTTGCTCGCCATGTCGGCCAGCGACCAGCTCCTAGGCTTCGTGGTTACGCCGCTGCCCGTCGAGGACGCTGTTGTGCTTGGCGGGACGGGGTGACTGCTAGGCGGCGTGCTCTCGGGAGACGGGTGGCGCAACAGTCGGCCGTGAGAGGAGGCGAGATAGGCGGGATGTTGTAGCTGCAAAGGGTGTCTGGGAGGTTCTCTTTGGTCGTAGAGGCACTCCGGGCTGTCTGGACCGCTGTCTGCTCGGGATTCGCTCCATTCGCTCTCGGTTCTGCCTTGGACACCCGTGGAACCGCCGCTGGTGCCGAGGAGGTCCAT
>NW_006263779.1:223061-225948 GCF_000469605.1 Apis dorsata | reverse complement strand
GGTGCGCCGGCCGCTCGCCGTCCTCGCTTGATCCGGTGCCAGAGTCTTTCGAGTCTGTGGCAGAGAAGTGGATTTTTGTGGACTTTTGGATGAGAGAAAAGGTGAGAAAAGGAGGTGAGGATTCCTTTCGAGTGATGTGCTTTTTGTATCTTGGCCAAAAAATGCTACGAGAATTTACCATTTTGAAAAGTACGATGAGACGAAAAATTGAAGAAAGAGGAGGGGGGAAGCATTTATTGCTGTACTTACCTAGCCGATCTTTCTCGTCGACGCTCTTTCTTCCACTGTCGTCATCCTCGTTATTATTATCCTCGTCCTCGACCCTGTTCCTTGGCTCCCACGTCATCTTGTTCTCCTTCTTCAAACGTCTCCGCGCGTTCGCGAACCACGTGGACACTTGGGTCAGAGTCATCTTCGTGATGATTGCCAACATGATCTTCTCGCCCTTCGTCGGATAAGGATTCTTCTTATGATCGTTAAGCCAGGCTTTCAACGTACTCGTCGTCTCTCGCGTCGCGTTCTTTCGTCTGGCCCCGTTTAGATCCATCCCATAACTGAAACGATACAAGTTAGACATGCGTCAAGTATCAAAATATACTTGGATTCCTTTTTCACTACTCTTGATCCAGTTTATGTAATTTTATGTAATATTCGTTTTGCCCACAACTAGCATCGCAGGATAAATGCGAATCTAATTCATGGATCCAATCTTGTGTGTCTTGTTGTCTATAAAATCAAAAATGAATATTTTTCACTACTTTTTTTTTAAGTCCATTATGGTTAACGCAAAATCTGGTAGCCACTCGATCATCCTTTTATTAAAAACTTTCGACGTCAGCCGTTCTCGTGGCACGTGACCCAGCCGGGATGTAAAAGGTGCACGCAAGTCTCGATACGTTACTCGAGCCAGTTGGACGCAACAAAGAGACACATTGAACCGCAAGTGGGGGAAGGAGAGGGGGGAGGGGAACAAAGAAGAGGAGGAGGAGGAAGAAGAAGGCTCCAGTGGAAGCTCGTGTCGGGAAACTTATCCAATCGTGAGGCTCGTTACGCCTTCCCCTACAGTTTGGTATAAAAGTCCAAGGAGTCCTGCTCGGTTAGAGGAACGATATAAGCTACTACTTTCATCCCAAGAGCAGATCTCTATCTAACGGTTTAAGCTCCTTCCTTCCATTCCAGAGGAGTGGAGGAGACTGGAAACGAGAGTGGAACGAGAGAGAGAGAGTAGTGATCCTCTCTCTTACCCCCTCGAAACGCTTCGCCCACGGAGAGACCCCTGGGATCCCATTACTAAAAGACTAACCCTTATCAAAGATTAAACTTCGGTATAACTGCTGAATCGACGGGATCGAAATTAAATTTTCCAGCGGCTGGGAGATGCTTACTTCCTCTCCCCCCTCCCTCTTCTCCGTTTTTTCCCCCCTTCTTTCTTCCTTTGCAGAGCATAGTTGAGCTTTTTCCCTTGTTCCATCCCCTTAGCGACATCTCGACATCCTTTCTAAAGTTCCGGTCTTGTTTTTTTTTTTTTTAGATGCCCTTCTTTGGAGATAAACGTGGATATAAGTTTTATCTTACTTGATACTTAAAATTCTTATTTCGATTGAAATTATTATGTATACAATAGTAAATACCGATGAGATAGAATATGTATGTGTATAATGGTCGATCAAAATCCCGGCAGAAGCCAACACGAAAGTGCACCTTGGTGATGGCCGTGACGGGCGGCCGCCATTATCGAGTTTTATTTCCACCCTCTTTCGTTTCAGGAAGAACAGAGATGGAAGGAGAAACGCGTGTGGACTGACGTTCCTGGTGTCGAGGGGGTTGGGGAGGATGAGATGGGAAATTAATAAAACTGTCACTTATCTACCCTTCCCCGAGGCAGGCCTACACAACCTATCTTCTCTTCCATCTCTCTTCTCCCTTTATTCTTTCTGATTGTTTCCCGTATCTCTCTCTCTCTCTCTCTCTTTTTCACACGAGGGATTCGCAACAGCTGAAAGGAGGCGCTAAACATTTCAATTTGACATCGCATGGATGAGAATCTACATTGTAGATGTTTTTATCCGGCTTGGAGAATGGTATTTGAAGAGAAAAATAAAAATGTTTGCGCGAAAAATATTTTCTCAACCGTATCGGTACAGTTAATTTGAAAATGACAATTTGTTTTTATTTTGATAATAAAAATGTTGTGACACGTACAACATTTTGATATAACAGATGAAATAAAAAATTTGATTGTTAAAAGTCTGTTCAACGATGTATTTCAACAATATGTATGTTTACCTAAAATAATTAACAAATTAATATTTTCACGAGTTCATTCATCAATCGAGAAACATTAGGAAAAAAATATAAAATAAAATGCAAAATAGAATAATACTTGAAAATAATTCTAACGCACGTTATATTTAACAAATTTTCCATTATGAAATAAATCAAACTTGAAATTAATAATAAAACTAATAAAACGATTATTCCCAATACACAACATTTCCCAGAGTCACTATATATCCCATCCATCCGAACCGCGTCGAGGGCTCGAGTTCTCGTGGAATGCTCGCGAAAGAGAATCAGAAACGGCGAAGAGAGTAGGAAGAAGGGGGTGGAGGTGGCGACGCCAGGATCGCGCGGCGTACCGGTGAAACAGAGAGGTACAGGAAGATAGCAAAGTGGCACGGAGGAGGGAGAAAGGGAGACGGAATACGATGGCTTAACCCCCGGTCTGTTTGCGAGGAGCAAATGGCGTTCTGCAGTTATTTTAAAATTCAACCGGGTGGCAGGGGGTGCGGATCGGATTAAAAAATCAGAGTGGAAGCTTGTTTCTCATGATAACAGCCCAGCCGGCTCCCGAGAGCGGGAACTGCTGCTTTCTACCGATTCCGTC
>NW_006263779.1:221464-222783 GCF_000469605.1 Apis dorsata | reverse complement strand
CGCCTCTATCTCTCCGCCTCTTCCGCGTCCATCC
The DNA here is from genome assembly GCF_000469605.1 of Apis dorsata. Classification (NCBI taxonomy): domain Eukaryota; kingdom Metazoa; phylum Arthropoda; class Insecta; order Hymenoptera; family Apidae; genus Apis; species Apis dorsata. Next base: position 222,749 of record NW_006263779.1, on the reverse strand, counting down.
GTCTCTTCCTCTTTCTCTTTCGACCGTTTCTCTGTTTCCTTTTCCTCGCGCGGCGCACCACCGCGTCCCAACTTTTCTCTCCCAATCTGTCTCTCCGGCTATACAACCGCACCGTAGGCGCGCAGGAGCGAGGGGGCACACAGATTTAAATACGGCCGATGTGTATAAGCGCCAAACCGTTCCTGGTCGCAGATAGAGACGTTGTATAGATATATACAAATCGCGTTATATACGCGTATATAGGCGCAGCTATGATCGGTTTTTTTTTTCCTTTTCCGCTAGGGGCGCGCCTCAACGCGTTTGTGTTTCCATGGCGATCGCTAATCGGAACGGGAATCCTTTGTATTTCTCGCTCCCACTTGAAGCAATACGTCTAGATTGAACGACTTTTCGTGCTTTCTGTGTTTTAAAAAAGGAACCAGAATTCGCGAAAATTGCATCAGTTCTAACATTTGGTGAAATTTTATTTCGATATATTATTTTCAAGATTATATTTTTTCTTACTTTTTAAAATATATATTATTAAGAATTTTTATATGCTTTTTAGGAATCTAGAATCCAAGCATCTAATTCTTCATTTTTTCTCATATATTTTTATTTTTAATCAAACTCTAAGAAAGCTTTATATACTTTTTCGAATCTAGGGATCCCTAGATTAGAAGACATCTCATTTTCCATATATTTCGAAGCATTGGGATCGGACATTTTTAAAAGGATGGAAGATACACCCCTCGAAAGAACGATCCGACCAAATCAACCATTAAAACCCGCTGAAACGACCATTTCTCGCGACCCTTCAACCGCACCGCGGTTACCGTAAACGCGTTTGTCATGGCGTAGCCTTTAACGGGGATAAGAACAGAGGGTTGAGTGACCATGGCCAGTTCGAAACGAGGCAGGTGTGCGGAGACACGAACGACTCCGCCCCTCGTTACCGCTCGTAACTAGGGGTGATATCCAACTTCTTTTTTCCCCTCTCTGTTCTCCCGTTACCAACCCCATCCACGCCACCCTTAAACCTCTATCGCCGACGCACACGTTTCACAGGTATGGGGCTTCCCGCGCTTTATCAACAAAGAAAGTGCAGCCATTTCGGTGGAGTCGCCATCTTTACTTGGCAAGATACTCGCATGCACGCATACGTGGTGAACGCTAGCACGCGTTCAGTCGGCTAGAAGGCTGGATACCTGTCTCGTGGTCGCTTTTGGTTTAATCAACCGCGAAGCCACGCCAACCTTCTGCGGCCCCTTTCATCTGTCCATCCGCCTCCGCCCTTTTCCGTGGT
>NW_006263779.1:218076-221254 GCF_000469605.1 Apis dorsata | reverse complement strand
GACGGAATATATCGACGTGTGGCTTGATACATGGATCTTTCTCTCTTTTTTTTTTTTTTATCGAAAATTTGACACGATTTCGAAAACTATTCGCGAAAAATATTTTTTACAATTTTTTCTTTTTTTTTGATTTATTCTTAATTATCGATCCTCTGAAATTATTTAAACAATTCTGTGAAACTTCTTTTTCTCGAATGAATTGATTGCTGAGAGTAAAAATTACTATTCTCTCTATTTCTCATATGTTTTTATTTTTAATCGAACTTTAAGAAAGTTTTATATACTTTTTAGAAAATCCTTTTTCGAATCTAGGGATCCCTAGATTAGAAGACATATTTTCCATATATTTCATACTAGCATACTATTTACTTATTACCAATTATATTTATAAGTCAAGTTATTATACACTCCAACATAAACTATAAATGAAAATCACTCGAAAATTTCATTCTCAAATCACCTCGACAACCAACCCCTCCCTTTTCTCCAACTTTTTCGCCGCGTCTCTCTCGAGAATGCCATCTGAATCGCGAGCAGAGACAATTAGCAACACTTTTGGCAAAATAAGTTTGGCGAGAGTGGTGACAGTCGGTTGTTCCACATCTAACTTTATTACCAGTTGCTCGCATACGACGTGACAGATCGATCGTAAACTCACTGTTTGCGCGTGTGCACACGCGTAAATACACAGGGCAGATTTCTAGGTAGTAAGTTTGGAGGGAAAACACGGCTCGGTTGAACACCCCTTCCCCCTTTCGCCGACCAAGATTATACAATCTCTCTCCCTTTCCTCTCCTCTCTCTCTCTCTCTCCCTTTGTTTATATAAAATGATACACGGTTCGCTACTTTGTCACACGATCGTTTAAATCCATCAAGAGGCGCGGCGATTAAAGTCGCTCGCCGCTGAATTATCGTCAGCCGCGCCGCCCGCCCCTCTCTGTTATGGCTAACCAGTGAAAATTTACAAAAGACTGAGACTTGCCGCCTTGGCTGCAGCGCGCATGAGCTCGAATCAGAGAAGAGAGTTTTCTAGGAGGAAGATTAATAAGGGGAGAGGAGAATTGTGATTTTTAAGTACAGTGAGAGAGATTCAAAGGAATTGAAAGAAATTATGTATGTTATAGTGGTAGATTTTTCCCACCCAAGTTATTCTCTTAGACGCCTTGAAACGTCGATCTTATTGATGCTAAGGGGAAAGGGGAGGAACAGCAGTTTAAAAAAAGGAGGAGAGACGCGTGTCGGTGACTTTTCACAACCCTTGCAAAGGGCAAAAACCACCCCTCAGGAGGGAGTTAACCGGGTCATTAAATGGCCGTACATCATCGTGGCACGTCCTGAAAACCCTCATTAGGCTCCTCCGGTTTGGGGCCCGGATATAGGGCTCTCTTTGACGAGGGAACGTATCTTCTCTCTCTGGGAACGCGAGATGGGTATGAATTTGTTAATTGAAATCGTAGAAATTTCATATTGTATAGTAATACAATATTGATTAATTTTTATCATATATATATGATAAAATATAGTGTGTTTAATGTATATTTGAGATTTGAGAAGTTTGGTATAGATAATATCTTTGAGTCAATTTATAGGATTTCTATGAAAATGGAATAAATAATAAATAATTAATTATTGTAGATTTTGGACTAGTAATTTATTCACTTATTATTTACAAAAAGGTTTATATGTATATATTTTTAAAATTAAAAGAATATCATTTGGTAAAAGTAAATAAGGGATATATGATAAATTTTTAAATTTGCCTAGAATAAATTTCATCACAGTGATAAAATCAAATGGAAATAAACCTCTTCCAATAATTCAATTTCCTCCAAACGCGATTTGCAACATTAGACGAGGATATACTTACGACTTTCAGCCAAAGTCGTATCGATTATCGAATTTTCTGAATGGCCGCCAACCAATGGGCTACAAGTAATTTCGACTTATAGAATCAACCTAAGCTGTGTAGACGCTTTAGAAAACAAGATTAAATAGATTTCAACGCATTGTTGCACGTTCTACATAGATAGAACAAGGATCTATGTGTCAAATCTTGTTAGATAGTTGACCGTAGAATGGATCAGAAACATGGAATAATTCCATGTAATTCTATTTGTCCAAGCCTCTAGAAAGGATCGAGAGCGATAAAATCAAATAAGCGATTTTGTCAACGGATACCTGACATGGGATTCCTCTAATTCCAACAATTAAGTAAATTGAATTAGCAATTCTAACGTGTACAATGTTCATTTTTTTAGTTGATAAAAAAATTTTCACGGAAAGAATATCTACATATTTTCTTTGCTCTTGTTATTTATAAAATATTTTTTTTATATTTAATCTCGTTTTAAATTGAATCACAATTTGGAAAATCATCTTTTGATAAATAAATCATTTGAATTCTTTTCTTGTTTTTGAAGAATTTTTTTCCCTTTATGGAAAATAATATTGATAAGATTGTTGAAAATAAAATTATATATCAGTGTATAACAATAAAAGTCGATCACCAAGAAACGTTTCCGTGTAAAAATGTTCAATAATCTTATCCGTGAGAAATGAAGTCGAGGCTATCGGTGAAAATCAATTCGACTAAGAGCCAATTGCTGTCGTGGGCAAATAAAGGTCCCCACAGTAATAACTCATCAAACAGAATGGGAGAAAATCATTCTTCTAATGATCGAAATCGATATATATATAAAGATATAATATCGGATTAAAAAGAATTCTTCGAATCAATAAATACCATATTATTTGTAAATCTTTACACGTTCACATTCACAATTAATTATTTAATTGTAATGAAAGATATATATTAAATTTGATAATTTTTATCTATCTCGATGATTCATAATTTCTTAAAAATTAAGAAAAAGAATTTTCTCTTTGGAAGCAACAAATGATCGAATAAATGAATATATATAAGTATCTCTTTCTTCCTCTTTGCTTTCTTAAAAACTTTCAACGCGATGATCAACGAAAGAAATTTGTCTAAACTCGCTCACTCACAAAATATAAATTCCAAATCACCTTCCTACACAATCCAACAATCCATTTCTACGAACACGAACACAAACACTTTCGATCCCTTGGAAAGTTACGAAAAACTTTTTACAAAAACGCAAGTTCCAGATCTCATCGTCCTTTTCTTTCCTTCCTCACAACAATCCCGTTTCGACG
>NW_006263779.1:213881-217495 GCF_000469605.1 Apis dorsata | reverse complement strand
CCAGCCGTGTTCGTACAACCAGTGGCTGCCCAGTTGTGTTTCTTATTGTTTACCCTATATGTCCCCGGAAGCAGGGCCAATCCGCCGGAAAGACGGGACCGTTAACCCGCACGATCCCGAGACCTCGCGGCCGTGCATTCCAACTCTGCATTATTGGCTTTTTGTATGCTTATGCCGCTTATGTTAAAGCGGCCGATGGTGCACACGCAGGCTATGGTAATGGCCTACGACATATATATATATACATATATATATATACTATACTATTGCCACCTTCATCGATTTTCATTTTCTTCTTCTTTTCTTGCTTAGCTTGCTGCTTGAATTTGTTGTTTCACTTATCTCTACTAGACAAATAGCTCTTATTTCTTTCGACTTTTTTTAAGATGTGTCTGTTTTATAACGTTTCGTTCTTGTATTCATATATATATATATATATATATATATATGAATACATATATATATATATATATATATATTGGTATATTTTAATTCTATGTTATTTAGTGTATGAGAAACTTTTTTAAGATGTGTCTGTTTTATAACATGTTTCGTTCTTGTATTCATATATATATATATTGGTATATTTTAATTCTATGTTATTTAGTGTATGAGAAACTTTTTTAAGATGTGTCTGTTTTATAACATGTTTCGTTCTTGTATTCATATATATATATATTGGTATATTTTAATTCTATGTTATTTAGTGTATGAGAAACTTTTTTAAGATGTGTCTGTTTTATAACATGTTTCGTTCTTGTATTCATATATATATATATTGGTATATTTTAATTCTATGTTATTTAGTGTATGAGAAACTTTTTTAAGATGTGTCTGTTTTATAATACGTTTTGTTCTTGTATTCATATATATATTGATATATTTCAATTCTATGTTATTTAGTGAATGAGAAACTTTCGTAATTGTTTTGAAAAGATTTTAATATAATTCTATAAATGGATATCGTATTTTGCTGTTATGGATAATTGTTGAAATTTAACATAGTAACATATTGTGAATGTATATAAAAAAAATGGCATCCAAGTCTCTCAAATAAGGAAATACGATTTTTAAATAATTAATCTAAACAAATTATCGAACTCATATCGTCAATTCAAATGAATAAAGATTGATTATTATTTGTGAGCAGCCACTCGTAGAATTAGAAAAGATTAAGAGGCTCGTAAGAGATTTCATTTTCTATAGCAAGAAAAAGGTTAATTACCACGGATATTAGTCGACGTTATGAATTTATGACAGATGCGTTTGAATTTTAATTTTAATTGGCCTCATCTGCTACTCGGTTACATTAACGAGTTGGAGGACTTCTTCGTCGAGGGTTGCACGCACACAGGAGGGAGGGTATAAATAGGTAAAGTATCTTCGAACGTGGCACGCTCTGCCAAAAGTTGAAAAGTTTCGTATCGAAGCACGACAGACGTAGAAATAAATCTCGTGCATGCAAATACAAATATAAATACAGATTTTTCTTTTCAACAATAGTATAATATCTTTTTCTAATCCACTTAAAAAATGGATACGAGAAAAAAATTTCGTCCATTTCACGAAAGGAAAAACATTATATAAATGCAAACGAAATAAAAATTGATCGATCATTTGATTCGTATAACAATTACATTAAATGAACTTTGTATAATTTCCTTCTTGTTTTAAATAGCAAAAGATTACATTTTTTAGAATTTATCCAGAAACAACTCGTATACGATACAATATATCCACGTATAAAAGCGTAGAAAATTAATTTATGTATTATTTGTAAATCGAGCTTGCCTCTTCAACTTCGAGTCGTATTGCATTATAATGGACACGTACGAGAAAACGTAATATAATAAAACAATTTGATCGTATTTCGCACTTAATTTGTTAAAAGCAAACAAACAGGCGGAATAATAAATAAAATTTTACCTCGACATTTTAAAATATCAGTCACGATGCGAAAAAAAGGAGGAGGGGGGAAGATTGGCAATTATTTGTTCCGCTCGCGCGGAAACGAAATCGAAGGTGGGAAATTAGCGCCGTTTAATACGTTGAATTATTCGTGAATGTTTCGATGACGTTGCAAATATGTCGTCGAGGAAAATTGATTTCAATAATATCGCGTTAAATTTGAATTTGATTAGTCAGGTAACGGCGCGGCTATCTTCACGTATCGATACGTTGTTTGCATTAATCAACGTATTAATTCCTGTGGGGCAAATGTCCGGTGAAAAATCGAACGAAGAAACGTCGAAGGTGGTTTCGTGTTAATACCTGCTTATCTCGTCAAATGGAATTACGCGCGCGAGAAATTGAGACGAATCGATCGTAACAATCAATCCAAAAAGAAATTTAAACACGTATGCATATTTCGTGAACGTGTCGTTTTGACGTTGAACGAAGTTTATTACATGAATCGATTACTTCCTTATTCTTCTATCGATAATTTTTCGATAAATTTTTCGATATGGAAGTAAAATTTTGAAGAGAGGATCTTTTTCGATGTTACAATAATTTGTAAAACCTAACTTTTAATTTCTTAAAAATAATTAAATCGAAATAAAATTTACTTCGATTCGAATTATTTTTCACGTGTCCATATTATTTCATCTATGTACAACTCGAATTTGTTACACGTCTATAAATAGAATTTTATTTCCTTAAGTCATTTGATTTCCCTTCTTTCGATCGATAAAAGAAGTAAAATAGAAAATATAAGACGGTACCATTTAAATTTCTCTTTCAATATATCGAGATTCGACTTTACCCATTTTTAAAGATAAAAAAAAATCTATAGCACGATCGATTTAACTTAGCTCTAAAATTGTTAATTTTTATCTTCGATAAAATTTATGATATAAAAAAAATCGTAATTCATAGACAAGGGATCTCGAGGGACAGGTGCATCCCCGGATCTTCCGGTAATTGTTATCGCGCGGAGGAGTCTCGGTTCCGGTGTGGACCGGCGGTAGGTCTCCTCCAAAGGAAGACCCGGTGCGCGAACCGACTAGAGCGAATGGATGCTAAGCAAGCTGTAGTACCCGATCGCTTCCTTGCATACGAAGCAGTCTCCGCCGGAAGTGCGTCACGCGGCAACAGTGTAGATTCCACGAGACGTTGACAGAGAGAGAGAAAAAGAGAGAGAGAGAGAGAGAGAGAGAGAACGGCACGACGTCGTCTCAACTCGTCATCACCGGGTCGTTGGATAATACCTACGTGACCGAGGATCGCGTTTCCACGGGCCAGATAACGAGACGCGGCAATGATTGATCGAGACCACTGATATAAGCAGGATGTTTCATCTTCTGCAACGTTATCGCTCGCCTGTTGAAAAAACACCGCTGCCACAATGCGTTAACAAGTGTAGCCAGAGGTTTACAAACTAAGCTCATTCCGTTGGCTAAGCTTGTTGAAACAATCCCGTAATTATGAAAGTTAAAATAACGTAAGAACACGAGGATGAGAAATTTTAAAATACGTTTAATTGTAAATAATTTTTAATTTCCTTGCTATTTTCGATACCATCCATTATTATCTCGATGATGTTTCTTTATAGAGAAATTATAGTTGATAATATGTATTACAGAAGCAAAGTATAAAGTATAATACATTATGAT
>NW_006263779.1:211681-213492 GCF_000469605.1 Apis dorsata | reverse complement strand
AAATAAATTACAAGAACTGTTTCCGATATATATATATATATATATATATATATATATATAATGTATTTTACTTTCATATTATATAAATAAATTAATTAATTGAATTAGAAATAAGCATTTTCATATTTACGATATAACTCATGTCGATATCCCGCTACAGAGTCAACAATCGTTTCCCACTTTTCTAATTGTTTACATTTAATTAGCGAGTCGTAAAAAGCAAGTTTACAAATCACTCGCGGTACTCACGCACGGTTTAGCATCCGTGCACGCGTTCCAACGACGAGAGCCACGATAACGGTACACGATAACGAGACTTGTTGTAAGGGGAAGAAGGAAAAAAAGAGACGAAGGAAAAATTGAAAAATTCAGGAAACTTAGATTAGACCGATTAATCATCGGCAGAGTTCGAGGCACTCCACCATTCCGAATATCCGTAATCTCGCCCGGCGCCGATAAATACGATTCCCACTTATCTTGCGGGTAAGACCTTTCACCGGTCGCATCGTGACACGCGTTGACCGATTCGAGGAGCGCGAGAATAAAAACGCCCAAGGCGACAGTCCCGGGTCAACGGAGCGCTAATTTATTGGAATGTTTATGTGTTTCTCTGTCGAGCGTTATCGGAGCTTAAGCGCGTGAGACTCGACATCGTGAGCAAAAGAAATATATACAATACTAGTTCGAATGCACGTGAAAGGGGAGAATTCTCTGTTTCGCGTGAAGACAGGAGCGGTTGGAGATTCGATACCTCGAATCGAAATGCAATTATTGAGATAACGAGCAGAAAAACTTTCCAAGCGATGCCACCTTTGTCTCTTCGACTTTGTTCCTGACAATAACGCAAAAGAAAATGCAAATATGTTGACTTGTGATGAAAATTTGAGGGGGAAAAAAAAGAAAAGTTTTCGAAAACACCATCGATATTATTTTTAACACGACTTAAAAAATAATTACCATCTTACGTATTTTCAGATTCGTTGGAAACAGTTTCATAGCGATTACGTGTCGTTTAAAATCGAAAAGAACATGATATAACTTAGAATGCGACTATCGCTGCATGAACTATATAGTACTTTGGAAACGTTTCGAAAAGGCGTCGTTGCTTTAAATACGCGGTATTTCTTTTTAAATAGTCCATAAAAATGATCCCCTAATTGTCGAAAGTGATACAAGCCATTTGGAATTTGCCACGGATATTACTTTCTCGAAGAAAAACGTAGATTTCTCGAACGTAGAATAATTCGTTTATTTTATTTCGTTTTATTATCTCGAGTAAAAAAATGGTAAGATGATATATACACAGAATGTTTCAATATTCGTAGAGAGATAAAGAAATCGAAAATTTTCTTTGTTAGTTACATTATGATAATTATATATATAATATATATAATATTTCTTTGTTAGTTACATTATGATAATTAAGACACACTGTGTATAAAAGAATTATTGAAATATATTGAAAACTCACCCATTGAAGGGATAACTAGCGAAGGCCGCATCATAAGGATGGTACACGGAAGGATAAGGCCATGCTGCCGCGGCTCCAGCCCCAAGATTTTCCGCCTTCAGATCGAGGCCAGCAGCCTGTAACCGATTATACTTGTTAATATAGCAACGTTTCGCGTGACTAATTATCGCAGCTGAAAAAGACGAATTCCACGATTGCTCGAAATTTTTGTTTCGATCTAGAACATTCGACAATATATTATTTATTCGATGTAACTTAACAATTCGAAATCAAATGTTAAGGATATAACATTCTAACCTCATTTTATGTTTACGTAAAATAACGAAGAACGTAGGAAATA
>NW_006263779.1:203724-211411 GCF_000469605.1 Apis dorsata | reverse complement strand
AGACGAAAAAGGACAGTTAACGAAAGACGAAAAAGGACAGTTAACGAAAGACGAAAAAGGACACTAAAAATTTATGGTATGATATTACTCTCGCTTCACTGGGTTCAAGAGCAATTGGTGGGGATAAGAGTTTCCAACGCACACGAATAAATGCCGTAATTACAAAACGAACGAAACAACGGTTACTTTTTGATTTAAAATGTGCGCCATTCAACGACGAAGTAATCGTCAAAATCAATTAACTTTCCAAAAATAAATATTTTGTCGAATAAAATATTTTGTATTATAAGTTTCTATTAATTTTCGCGTTTATTCTGTCGAACGATAGAGAAAAAAATATTCGACTAGTTTGATTAGCGGAAATACCCACTTTTATAAGAACATGACGCAATTAAGCAATGCCACCGCGATCGATTAACAATTCATCGATTGTAATGAGAAAAATAGCTGACAAAGCACCAATAATAATAATTAGAATCGATGTGTGCCAGTTTTGTTTGTTACTGAAATTCCAACGACGATTTTATATTATATCAGGTCAGTATTTAAATCAATTGGTAGAATAATAGAACTATACAATTCTCCCTCTCCTCTCCTTCACCCAAGACTCAATTTAAAACGTTTTTTCTATCTCTCTCTTTCTGCCTCGCTTTTTTCGTATGCATTTAATCTTGCATTAATGGCATTAATTATACATTGTGTTTCGAATGACATAGTCATCGTTGAACTGGCGTAATTAGCACTCGAAAATAGTGAACAGGGGTCAGAGTTCAATCAAGAATTTAGCATCGTTTATTTGAAACTCTTCGAAAACTGTTGCTCGATCCGTGTAATTTTCGAGTGTTTAAACTGAACTCAAAAGCGGACGAGGAATATTCTAAAATCCAAGCGTTTAATTACACATGTTTACTACTATCACGAATGAAAATTCTCTCGTTTATTTCAACCGAAATTATTTCATCTTTTATTATCAAATTTATATTATTCTAATTTTATAGAATTATTTTAATGTAATTGAAAGACTCGCAACAACAAATTTTATAATTTTTTATAACATTTTATATGAATATCTAAAATTATTTAACATTTGAATTTAATTAGCAATTTTGTAACAATCAAATTGTTATAAAAATTACTAATTTTATTACTTGATGAAAATAGTATTTAAAAAAAAAAAAGAAGAAAATTTCGAATTCGAGTTTCGCGGATTTAAAATTCCAATTTCAATCTATTTCTATTCATTATACTGATAAAAAAGATTAACAAAAAAAAATCCCATAGACCTATAACCCTCTTTCGACTCGTAACCTCAAACTTATCAAGAAGAGCAGAAAATCGAAAAAATTTTATATAAAGATCATTAAAAACATGGTACCAAGTGAGTACCAGAATCTTGTTAATATTAGCTGCAAAGGTATTCTGTTACGTGGATCAACCTGTATATGCAATATGCAATCCGGTTACGAGAGGCCCCACTCTATACGTCCGGCCTTTAAGCTCGATCATAAAGAGCGACGATAACAAGCTTGCCCCGGCGACGGCTCGAACACGACAGTGTCCCACTGTTACGGCAGGACGGATTCATAAATTTACGCTTCGCGGCTATTTTCTTCGCATATACGCTTTGTGTGTGGTCCGATAACCTCTCTGGGCCCGACGAATACACGCGATTGCCTATCCCAAATCGCAGCGCTTCTCTTTTCTCTTGCTCGCATATTAACATCACACTGTCCAGGACTTTTCGATAACATCTCGATTATTATAAAACGTCTCGCGAGCGTATACACTAAAACAAGGTATATATGTTTCTTTATCCTAACACTCGAGAAGAAAAATTCGATTCGATATAAGAAATAAAGTGATGAGAAATAGACGCAAGAAGGCGTTTCGGTAGTAGACGTAAAGATCAGATAGAAATCGTAGATTGTTGGCTAGGGATTCAAACATTGAATACGTATTTTTTCTTGCTTTTCTATAGAGCATAAATGGGACTGGATGTTTGTACAGAAACTATTTAATGTGAATTTACATTTTATAGAATATTTGTGATTCAACTTTTCGAAATGTGATTTATGTTTGAACGCACGAGAGAGAATGTTAGGTTAGGATGGCCATAACGTGAAAATATGATGTAGAAGCAAATTGATGAAAAATAGTGGTGAGTTACGAAATTTTTTCTATAATTTAGAACAAAACATTGAAACTATCGTTAAGAATTAGGTAATTTATAAATTCGTTATCGTTTAGATGAAAATTTCATTTGCTGGAAATTCGTTGATTGAAGTATCGAGTAAAGATAAGCGGCATATTGGTACAAATGTTATTATAGTTACGATATAATATATCGTAAATCAAATCATGGCGACATCGACCTATGTCAAGTGAAGTTGGAAATTTCAAACCCTTATCTGACCACGATGTGACATTCAATATATAGTTACTTTACATTCGATTGATTGACTTTATTTATCATTTCATCGATCATTAGGTTAGGAAAATTAATAGGTGAAATATTTGATAAAAATTCACCAAGATTTTGGCCGATCCACGAAGTTAATCACGACGATGGTAATAAACTCGAAAGTATCTTCGAAACGACCGTGGATGCAATAAAATGAATTTTTAAGGTTCGGTAGGGTGAAACGCCTGTATGAACATCGGACGTGAGCCGTGCATTGCATTGACGTTTATTACGCGGGAACAGTCGCGCGAGCCATGATAGCATAATTAAACAATGCACGGCGAAATCGGGAAAATACGCACCAGCGAATACGCTATTAAGATCAAATGGATGAAGTTTAGAGAATAATTTATTTGACGGCCATGTTTAATAAAATCCTTAATTGATGGTAATTTTTTTCAAAAATCAACCATTCCAATTTAACAATATATTTTGCTTATTAAATAAAATCCCTTTTCACGAGTTCTAATAGCGAACAAAAGTTACCTTCCAATAATATTTAATAAGCTGAATTTAAACAATAATCATAAACTTGTTTTTATACATTCTTATTTAATACTAAAAAAAAATTTAAGCATTTTATTTGAAATTCCAAGAACTAGTTTTACAGAAAGTTTTTCTCTTTTTCGAAAGATGAGAGGCAAATTTTTTCGCTATTAGAAAATAATCATACAACAATTTTAATTCGTTCCATTTCGATATCTATCGTTAACTCACCGTAGGTGTATAGAAGGGCGCTTGCTCGGCCCCAAGGCTCGGGAAATAGGCGGCCATGCCCTCGGAGGCGGCGGCGGCGGCTGCAGCCGCGTACGGCGCGCTGTACATGGAAAGCGCGGCCGTCGGTAGCGCGCCGAGCCGTTGATAACCGCCGATAAGCTCGTATTGGCAGGAGCACACGGTCTGGCCCGTGAGGGGGTCCGTGAAGATCGGTCTTCCGGTGTCGCAACATCGCCCCGTCGGCGTTGGGCCGCCGGTCGTCGGAGGCGGATGACCCTGCGACGGGCTGACCGACGTGGTTGGACTGCCAGGCGGCCTCACAACCGCGCTGGTCACCGCCATCCTCGCGTTCGACAGGCCGGCAGCTACTCCCAAGGGATGATTCGTGGCAGTGCTCGCTACGCTGACCAACGACGAACCGCCTGCGCTCAGGATCGCGCCGGACACCGGCGAGGCCGAAGAAGACGTCAGCGACGAACTCACTGTCACAGGGCACTGGAAAAGTGAGAATATTCGAGATTAATGATCGAAGATGTTTATATCATCGACATATCGGTGGTTTCCTTATTGAAAACGAAAGAAAATATCATTCTGATCCATCTTTGCTGTTTCGGAAAGATTAAGGAAGAAACATATCAAAATATAAATGATTAAGGAAGAAAGAAAACATATAAAAATATAAAATGATTAAAATACGCGATGATCGCGAAAATGTTTTTGTGATATTAATTTATCGAATGAGATAATTATCATCGATGATAAAAAGCGTTTATAGAAATTATATTTGATAATCGAATTGATTTCATATAAATAGAATGTTGTTGAAATTCGTATTTAATATAATAAAGATCATGCGTGATATCCGTTTAAAAAATAATGTATAAAGAAAAGTTTTAGGATACACAGCGTTTGCTCGATACACATTGTAATATCAAACAATAAATATGTTTCTAGATAAAAATATTTCTTAGCTTCGAGAGAAACACAGCGTCTTATTATATTTACCAAACAACAGCCGGTTACGTGATCGATGGCGTACATGCCCGGTGTCTCGAACATTCGTTCTTTACATATCGTAATCTAAACAGGAGATACATTCTTGGCCAAATGATATTTGCATTGCGTTGTATCGGTATCGAGCCATGCTTCGAAAGGGGGAAGAGGACAACTTGCATATCTTAATGAAAACAAGATGTTGTACGCGTCTTTCGACAAAATCGTTTTCGAAAACGAGAAGCTTAAACAACGCGTTACATCGACACTGTTTGCTTGAAAATTCCCGGTGACTCGCTCCTTTCTTTTCCCTCTCTCGCTCTTTCTCTCGGCAAACAACCCTGGACAGGAGGAGTATACACGTTTACGTTACGTGGGTCACCCACTCTCCGTGGATCCCTCTCTTTACCTTTTCTCGCGTTACACGCTAACTGCTCCTCTTTTTCCCGCAATTTTTTATAGTGGGAGGTTAACGTTTACCTCCATCTCTTGACCCATTCGTGGTCAGATTTACGTTCATCGTTACAACGACAACGAATGACCGACCGCGTGTACCAGGTGCGACGAATCGTCGTCCGTTCGCGCCGCCATGACAGTATTTATGCGTTCTCGCGGATATAAGTTCGGGAGTCATCGAGTATGTTCGGCAATAATCGTTCCTGGACACAGTGAAGCGAATAATTTCAAATGTTTCGCCTTTCTTTAACGGTTATTCTCTACATCAGTAAAAGTAAAGTCAACATTTCGAGTCTATTAACGAAGAAGATTTTAAACATTCTATTAACGAAAATGTTTAAAAAATTTTTTCCACATTATCGTATTTACTTTTTGGTTCGTTCATTTTATAGAGAAAATAAAAGAAAAAGATTATTCGATTATTGTTTGACGCGAAAAAATATAGAGATTCGTTAGATCAAACCAATTTCAGAATATGATCGTGTTTGATTTTACGTCTTATTATTAAGATATTACTATAAATACTGTTGACCGGCTACGAAATTCAAAAACTTGTAATCGATCATGTTTTCGCGTTTGTAGACACTCGTTCGACACTACCATACACATCACGTCTCGCTCTTATGACCGTACGCGACTGGGTACACATATAGGGGAGGCATATTAACATAGGAGAAGTTTGCTTTTCGTGGATGCTACCGGTATCACCGTCGAAGATTCGCTGACAACGTCGGGAGACTCGGACGTTTTAATCGTCACTCGATCTCGAGCCGTGTTACACGTTCTCCAATTGCACGGATTGCACGCGAAGTGAAGCGGATCGCGAGCTTCCCATTTTGCTGGAGAGATCATTTTCAGTTGCACTCTGCCAGCAACTCGTTAAGAGGGAATTAATGATCGTTGATCGAAGGGAAAATTGATCGAATCACGTTATGAAATAGTTCACGAGGTAAACTGCGAAAGATATCTCGTTGCAGATCCGGTTGAATTTAAATGTTTCTCGAAACGGACCGCTGGATTTGCTGATACGCGAATCAGATTGCACGGCAAGATTAGAAAGACAGTGTTCTATGTAACCTAGAAATTATTACAAATTATATCAAATTCTTGTTCTTGAATTTGGCCAACTTTTCTAAGAAACATGCATTTAATTTATCCAACGTTATCTGAACACAATAATAAACGATGTAACATTTCCATATTAATCGAACAACTTTCTCTCGACAAATGTGTATACAAAATGTTGCACCGAAAATTGTAATGCAAGTTTAAAAAATATCTCGTCGAAAAATCGAAAAAAAATTTAAATAAAATTTTCATAATATATCAATAATTGAAAAGACAAATTTATATTAAATAAATCGATGTATTTATTCTATCGTATTTCGTCTATATTATTTTAAAAATTATTATTTTATATTTTATTTCTGTACAGAAGTAGAAGAATCATTTTGTAAAGTATTTATTCAATATAACTTTACGACCGCAACCCATAAATACGAAATTCGAGCTTCTTTATCTTTACGACTCTATAAGAAATGACGGTTAGCAAAAAACGAAAAGTTCGAGAAAGAGCAAACATTTCAAGAAATTTAAAACATATCAATCGTTAAGTTCAAGAATAATTTTTCCACGGTAATATTCGAAGCACATTATTCGTAACGAATAAATATTATATCACGATTTTGCTACATCGTGTATACGAAACACACTACCAAACGTATCCACTTAACCCAATATATCCCTAGCGCGCAGCCTCCAGGGAACTTCCGTTAAACACACACCTGCCAACGCGATTGTTTCCGATTTACGAAACAATAAACGCCTCCAGTGGCACGTTCGATGCCGATAATCGGCGACAGCCAACGGTAGAGCAGCTGCGCGAACGAACCACACCCAGAAAGAAAGAGAGGTGACGATCATCCCAAAAGGACTTTTCCAACAACAGTGTGAAAAGGCAGAGGAGCAACTGTTAAGTCGAGGCCACGAATGTGTCCCCCTCTCTTTCCATTCTCGGCAAGGTAAACCGAAAATCAGGCCCGTGCACATAATACCAGGGGGTCCTCATTAATTCCATATCAAACAGCACGGCTAAATAGATTAGCGGGTTGAGTGGCTTTCGCGCGGCGGAGCCTAAACAAACCCCCAGCGTGTGGAACCGTCCCTATTCGCTCGTTCTCTCCATCCATCCATCCATCCATCCGTCGTTTCGAACATATTGCCGAAAGGCAGAGAGAGAGAGAGAGAGAGAGAGAGAGAGAAGAGAGAAAGCGAGCACTGCGAGCGTGCATTGTGTCGAGGACGAAAAACGTGACCCGCCGCGTATTATGGCGTATCGAGAGCGGCGTTAATGCGTGTCCCGGTTACGCTTTTCCGTTTGACGCTTCCAACTGCCTGCCTGGCGGAATAACAACGCGATGATCACGATCCACAGCGCTGGTTTAAATTCGATGTAGACGAATATATATATATATATAATATATATATATATTGGGATCGCGCTATCCTTCTTTCCTGCCACGTTTCATTTTTTAGTAATTCGCGCGCGCGCACGGATTGTAAGCTAGTCAGGCTTACACCGGTTGATATTTTAATCGCGACCACGATGATCGATCGACACACTGTTTTGCGATTTATTGGATTTATTTATTTGTTCCTCTCTATAATCGATTCGAGAAAATTTCGTTAAAAATCGACGGGAATTGTACAAGAATTTACCGTTAACCGAAACGTTTTATTTCGTACAAATATGTTATATTTTTCATTTTCACGAATCTATAAATATTATGATTTCATTTTATTACTAATAACATCCTAACAAAATTTATCCTACTTTCGCATAAATTTCGAATACCTCGACATTTGCACGGATCCTGGAACAACTACGGCTCTCCACACCACACTTCGAAAGACAAGATTCGGTACGTCCCCGTATACAACCGAAGACAGAAGGTCTCAGGAAGAGTGTGCGCCGGGGCGGCAGATATACTGCTATGCAGCCGTTCTCACCAAGAATCGTAAGAATCCTCGGCCAGTCGACGAGGAGAGGATGGAGAGGAC
>NW_006263779.1:200420-203359 GCF_000469605.1 Apis dorsata | reverse complement strand
CTGAGTTACTCGACGCGATCGCATCGAAGTGAGTCCCGATGCACCGCGCAACCGTGTGCGCGCAGGACCGCCAACTATATCACACCCAACGTGCCTCGCGTGGACTACGGTTTCGCCTTTGGTTCGTCGCCTTTAAAGTAGCGTTCGAGGTAGCCGCTCTACGGTTGTATCCTTGTCCTCGAGTTCATCGAAGGTTGGCTACCGCGAAGGGCGATAATTATTCGTGCGCCGGGGGATCGATATATCGAGGCATTAGCCCGATAGGATGGCTCGTTTGTTCCACGACGATGCTAATTGCCGGAGCCACGATTCCTTCTCCGGGATTCGCGCAGCTCTAAAGGGAAACGGAAGCTGTGAGAACAGCGTCACGTATCGGGGAAGGGGGATGCATTACGATACGATTCCTACGCGCAAATGTTCTTGGTACGTTGCTGTGTCTACGTGTTGAGAAAGAATTTTAGTATAAGTTGAAGACTGCTAATATTGCTTTAAAGTATTTTTAATAGATAGCGTTGAGATAGAAATGGAATTTTTTATAACAAAATTAAATCCGTTAGACGTGATTGATATTTAACTGAAAATTTCAAATTGATAATTGATTTTAGATTTTCTGTTTAATTTTTGTTAAAATTAATGCTATATAACTTGATAATTCTGATGTTAATTAAAAATTCTAAAAATTCATTAATATATCTATTTTTAGATTAGAATAATTAAAAAAATGATTATGTAAATTGTATATTTTTAACTATTCTGTAATATTATAATCAGAATGAATATCTTTGTGCGTCATTAAATAATTGCTTGTGTTAAATAACTAAAGAAACATAGCTTATTGACTAACTACACTGATAAACAGTTTTTTAAATAGTTTAAAAATAAATTATTACAACGATAAATAAACGTGAAAATAAAATGTATTGAATATAAAAAAAAATTTAAATATCATTGTAACAAACGTTAGTTGTTATTTATACAATAGTTAGTTATGAAATAACATTAGCAATTTTAATTGAATATAATATAAAAAAAAAATACAAAAAACATAAATAACTCAATTTTTCTATTTTTATTATATTTCTCTTTACATTAATAAAATAATTATTTAACTAATAACAAATATTCGTATCTCATCCCAACCTATACTACAACTCCTTCGATATATAAAAAGTATCCAATAACACCACTAGAAATTAGCCGTATGTGAAATCGTGCGAAAAGAGTAAAAGAAGGATTCGCGGAAGCCTGAGGAAACGTATGACACCTCGTGCGCACGGCTTTGCAGAAAATTCTTCGCGATTCCGTTCATGGGCAAGGCTTGCTTTAACCACGGCACATACCTGCCTCATAGGACCCCTCGAAAAACCTATATATCTCGTATAACTCTCTTTCTCTCTCGATGATCGATAGACGTCCGATCCCAACTAAGGAAAAAAACTGGAAGTCCTCGGAAACAGTCGTGGTGGAACGAATGGCTCGCTGCGCGATCGAGAGAAACCAGTAAGTGACTTACACATTCGCTTCTTCCCTCGAATCGTGTGTTGCACAGAGAGAGATCAGCCCCCGGTGTACACGCGTTTTATGACGCGATTTATATGCACAATGTAACAGTCGCGTCGACGTGGGAACACGGTTACGTCGCGATCTCGTGTCGTTCCTTTCTTCTGCGCGACCCGACAAGAACTGTCCTACTCCCCACCCTTCGTTCTACGTTCCGAGCCGGGAAGAGAAAGATGATCAGGGGCCAAGGGGGAAAGGCACGCGATCGCGATGCTAGAGATTGACCAATGGGTTTTTTTGGTGCTGCTCGCGGTTCGCCTCGCGGCCTGGCTTCGAATTTATTGCGTATCCATATTCAGAGGGACAATCGTTTGCTCTAACGCATTCATCGTCGCTCTCGTGCCGCTTGTTCGTGCTTTTCCGTGAACGAAAGGGAAAAAGAAAGAGGAAAAATACGGGATATTTATTTAATTTACAATTCTCCTTATTTAGTAGAATTGTAATATGTCTAAATATAGAGATAAATGATGAAAGTAATATATTAAATTTGAATAAAAAATAATATTAATTTTAATAATTACAAAAATACGAGTCTCCTGATTTTTTGATAATTCTAATATTATTTTATTCTTTAAGACATTTCAGATATTTGAAGTTTTATCTTTTAATTTATTTTTCGCAATAAAAATACTGCGAGGAAATTCGAATCTTATTTTATCTTTGCCAATACGGAGACCGTGGAGAATGATAGCAAAAGAGAGATGCGAATTCAAGCATTTAAAGAAATATATTGATTCGAAATTAAATTACTCGCTTCACTGTGTCCAAGGAAGAAGACTCTGGAGAATTACATCCGATAAAAGTCCAAGAATACGTATAACGAATGAATATACGTAATATACACCGATGTACGCGTTTCTTTATCGATTTTTCTCTAAAAAAAAAAATCGTAGCATGAGATGCGATCGTCGCAAGATGAATAAACGCATTTGCGGAAAAAATTCTTAAAAAATCGTGACTAACTGCGCAATCAGTTAAAATGATGTCTCGTAGAAAAAGAGCCAAAGAGCGAGTATTTGAAGCGGATGGAGAATGTTCCATTGGATCCACAGGAGCAACGAGGTACGCCGTGTTTCCACGATTTATAGATCCCGAAAAGAGAATCGGTTATCCTGTAGACACAGATGCGCCGCTGTTTGCACACGAAGCATTTGTCACGCGTGTCCTGGGCGAGAGAAAAGGGACCGGTCGAGAGATGATGCCCTCTTTGCAACGAGGCCCAGCCGAGTCAATATTGACCCCAGCCCAGATTGATGGACCTTCTTCGCATGTGTGTTTAGGCCTCACGGCACTCACTTATGTTTCCACCCTGTTCTCGTTAGTCCCTGTTCAGTTCCATTCTATCCCTCTATATAGCTAGAATGTTTTATCTAGTACTT
>NW_006263779.1:195303-200201 GCF_000469605.1 Apis dorsata | reverse complement strand
CATTTTTTTCGAGATATTTTAAAATGTAAAATGTTCTGTACTTTTTTTTTTTTTTTTTACGCAGACAGCTTGCTTTTATGCAAAATTAAAATATTCGTATAAATTTTTCAAAAGTCTGGAAACAGTTTAATTCGTTTATCCTAGTAAAAAGACCGTGAAAAAGACTATGAAAAGTTTAAATTTCTCGAACGTTTTAAATTGTTAGACGAAACGTTTTAACTGGAAAGGGCAGTAACTAGTTGCTGCAAAATGGCGGATTGTGACTGTGCTAATTTAATTTTGACAATTGTTTGTTTAAAGTTTGGTTAAATTCTGGACCCTTTTATTTAATAATTTAATCATACTATAATAATAAGTATTACAAAGTAACAAATTGTACACTTCTTTTCTAAAATATTCTAATTTTAATTTGAAACTTGTTAATTTATTTCTGAAATTTTATATATTTTTTTACCAAAAGAAATTTGTTAATAATATTATTTCGATTGCTATATATACGATTTATAATTTAAAACATTTAATTGCACCAAATTTTACAATCGAATAAGAAATCCTTCGCAGAAAATACGATTAAACAATACCCACTTGCACTTCGTTTTACAATAATTTCTAGGAACATTGATACGGCTTTTATATTATTATCAGGAGCGACTTCCGCTCCGCTCCAATGTACAAAGGGAACAGAATGAAAACAAACTACTTGTAATCGAGCAATTCATTGATCGCAAAACGTTTGATCGAGTAACGTAACCGAAATCACGTATATTCTTAGAAATTGATCAAGCCAATTTCGTCCAGAGAAATATTAAAAAATAGACTATATTCGTGGCGGAAGTTTTTATTTTTATCGAAGACGCGAAGTAGAAACAAATAATCGATACAAATCGTGAGTAGTGAAAAATAATTTTCTTTCCTGAAAAAACAAGAAATAGTTAAATACCTATATTATATTTTGATTTTATAGAAAATCGTCTTATGAAAGAAAAATATTTTGTTATGAACCAATACTAATATTTTGACAATTTTGAAATTATAAATAGCAATAAATAATTTGATGGAATTTACTTTTTCGTATGAAATTAATAAATAATTAAAAACAAATTAGAAAACACGTAAAAACATTATCTATAAAAAAAATTAATTATCAACTTAATTATCAAAATATCAATAATACTAAAAAAAGCATGATGATTTCGAGTTAAATTCCCAAATCCGAATATTTTCACGTATTTTCCATAGCATTAAAGGCAAAAGCTTAGAGGAATCCCAAGGGAACCGCACCACTCGAAAAAGGCAGGAAAGCCAAGATCTAGGGCCTCGAATGTAAACGAAATCTGATAAACCGTGAAATCGTTCGTTCTCACGGGGTTTCTCCATGATACCGCTCGGTATCTGGCTAAATTAATTCGCTCCTCCTTACTAATCGTTATACTCTCCTTCACACTCGCGACGCGGCGGTCGGAATCGCATTATCTCGATTTAGGATCTTTAGAAGGGTTGCGCGAACGAAACGGGAACGCAGAATCGGATCTGAAGAAATTTTGTTTGAAATTAAAATAAGAAATTATAAATATTTCGAGATTTTCAATGCTAGAATTATAATATTATACACAGAAATTAAAATACTTTTATGAAAATAATTAGACACGTGTAATAACTTTTTTATCTGTCAATAATAAAAATTTGAAACTAAATCCAACTTGATTTGGTAATTTTAAATTGATTTATTTTCGAAAGAATTAATTTGTATTATTATTTTTATTGACAATTTATGAAATTACATTGTTTATTCGCAATTGTCACGATCGTTCTGAATCAATGACATCACAAATTGGATAATTAATGGACAGAAGAAATTAATGACGTGCGATTTCAAATACGATAAATAATTACTAAGTAAAATTATATTTGAAATTTAATATTTTAATATATAATAATATCATTTAAATGTTCTCTGCGTGCAATTATTATTCAAGAATTGAAGGAGCTTTGTGCACGCGTTTCGACAAAAGGGTTTAGTCTCTCGCCGCAGGATCGGCCATCCGACACCCAAGTTTCGCCGTAAAGCGATTAAAGGCGTGAGTGGCGTTATCGGGAGAGAACCCGCGACGATACAATGGCGCATCCGGCGTCATTTGCTAACACTGTCACTTGAACGATAAAGGTATACGTCTGTCTTCTACGCATTGTCGCGCGATACTTTCGTCCTCGTTGGCACGATCGTATTCCTCGTAAGACTGTATTATACCCTATAGACCCTACGCGCCTGATCTCTATTTATTAAACATACACATATACCGGCTCTTATCGCGAGGAAAAGAGTTACTTTGTAATCTCGAAGCAACGTGTTAGATGTTGCGCCGAGAGAAACAAAACTCGAGACACGGTCTTCCTGAGACCAGTCGGGACGCGATCTGTTTTTTCTCATTCCTTCGATGATCAAACCGCTTACATAGATATCTAAATGTAATTTGATAAGGAACTCTTCTTTATTTGGCTGTGTGGTCTAGGTGTAGTCAAGAAAGATACTGAAGTTAGATTAGGGATAGCATTACGTATTTATTAATGATATTCATCGTGGTTTCTTAATACATTGTTAAGCGATATTTGTTCTGTGTTGATAATAGAACAAAATAAAATATAATCGGCTCTCGTATAACGTTCCAAGAACGGATTCAATTGATTTGTCTCAATAAAGAGGTTCTTGAACTACATATGTTATTTTTGATCGATTCTGAATCATTAAAAATAATAAATGATTTCTTAAAATGCATTTTCTTTTTCTATTCTATCATACAATTTTGACAGAAAAAATATTTTTGTTTATAGACAGTAACAAAAATGATCCAGGATCGAAGATTAATAATCGGATAAAAAAAAATTCCTTTCTTACCGCTAAGAAAATTTGATTCATAAAAGATCTTGAGATGATGAAAAATCAATAAAATTCGCCTCGAAGAAATCGTAACTTCCCATTACACTTCGAGAACATTTTTCACCTTTCGAATAAAATCGAAACACAGCACCAAAAGAGAAACATAATCCTTACCTAAACGTCTCTAAACAACATCAATTACCAGAAAATCTATTTCTCTCTCGAAAGCAAGTTTCGCGTAGTCCAGCCTAACAACACGTAACCGTTTCCTCTGCTGTACAAGCTCCTATATCTCGAAAAAAAAGACAAAAAGAAAAATTCGTTCTAACACGAATTGGATCTAGCACGGCAATGTCCGCGTTAACCGGCTAAGGGTTAAACGATCTCGGAATTCAGAGAGACAGACGGGGAAACCGCTTGAACAGGAAAGTCACGGGACACCGAATTCGTAATGGTTCGTTTACAAGCGGCCCCGCGGAATTTATTGCATCGCCGCGTGAACATACACAACACATACACAAAGATCGTTGCCCGCGAACCAATGATTTATACCGTGAGAAAGATTAGGCATTCGCGGTTGAACCCTTCTCGTTTCACCACTGCTGTTACACATGCGCACGCGCGTGCGCATGCGCGGAAAACGTGTGCTCACGTCTTTGCGCGGATAAAACAGTGAACGACTCCCGTAACGACAATTTCAATAAATTATCCTGCGGTACGCGACCGATCAGAGATCGCCGTCTCGCCTTTCCTCGAACATCGATTACATGCCGATCTCTTACCCGGAGGCGCGTTCTCTCTCTTCCGATGAATCTGCATCTCCCTCGAGCGACGAAAATGCATACAGCAACGTCTCTTCGCGTAAAAACTGATCGAATATCCTCACGAAAGGACCACCATTGTTCGAGACAGCGTTCTTAGTGAGACATCTGGTGGTAGATTTTGACAAGATCTGCACTCTAGTAGAGGCATTTCTTTATAGGTGGTTCTTGCGGCGTATACGAATGGATTATTTTAGATCAGCCAGTTGATGATAGGCGTTTTTGTTTTTCGAGAGATAAAATTCGGGATCGATGAAGTGTGAGTGGTTTTAGGTATTGACGAACTTTTTGAGAGAAGGGGTTTCCATATCCGGGAATCATTAAGTTGTCAAGAGTCTATTCTTCACAAGAGAGGTTCGTAAATCGAGTTAATCTTCACGAAGTGAAGACATTTTCTAGATTAAAAATACACAGTTTGGAATAATCTCTTTTTCCATTCAACGATTTCTTTGTGACTCGAAATTTCCTCGAATCTCTTAATTGCTATACGAATATACCGTATTCAATGATTTTTTTTATACTGATACAATTTATTCCAATTATAAAGAGATAAAGAAAGTACGAGGCATGTATTGACATCGTTGGAACGTGCGCTCGAGAACCGCGAAAGGTTTGCTTCTCGACCTCTTATCTACCGATTCTACGTAGCAGAATCGAAGCGGAAGAGAGAGCAGGTTTCATAAGACTAATCGCGAACGATAATGGCCGGATGATTTATCGACGGCGACAATTGGACCGCTATATGTCGAAATGTAATCGGACCGCCGGAAGTCTCAAGAGCATGGTGACCGTCAACCAGCAACAATGTTTCTGTCATAATGTTGTGCGCACGGCTCCTTGTACGCGTTCCACGCATGTTAACTTTACATCGCGCAAGGGGGACAAGAAAGGGGAGTTGATAGTTAGAAAATATGCTTGAATGGATTCGAAGAAAGAAACGACTAAGAAAAAAAAGATAGAAGAAGAAGCAAAAGGCAAGAAAGAACTTAACCAAGATTTTGTTTAGGGGGAGGGGAGAGAATTTTAAACTAAAACAAATTTTAATTTTATTTTTCATATACATTAATATTTGAATAAGAATAAAAAAAATTTAGATCAAAAAAACTAATCATTTTTTATCTTTTTCGAAATATATCTTCGCAAACTTTTAACACTTTTTAGAGATACATTTGCAAGATCGTACAAAATGCCATCAGGAAAGC
>NW_006263779.1:187671-195110 GCF_000469605.1 Apis dorsata | reverse complement strand
AAAAAAAAAAAAAAAGTACAGGAAAAAAGAGAGAGAGAAAAAAAAATCGAGTGCAAAATGCAGCGAGAAAGCGTGCACTCGAGTGAATGAATAGAAGACACCGGTGAAACGGAGAGAGAAAGGAGGGCAGAAGTGGGCGAGAGGAAGAAGGTAACAACGATCGGAAGGAACAAGAGACCGAAGCAGAAAGAAAAGAACGGAACGCGAGCATGCGAGAGTGAATGAATGCAACGTGGCGGAGGCAGGAGGACGAGGAAAAAAGAAGTGAAAAAGAGCAAGAAAGAAGGAGAGAAAGAACAAGTGCAAGAGAGTGAGGGCGGAGGATCTGAGTCAGCTCGATTGGATCGAGTAGCGCCGAGTCAGCGAGCGAACAGCGCTAACTGCCGGGCGCAAACTACTACCGGAGATCGTATCTATATAGCGACGTATCGTGCCGCGGTGCATCGCGCTGCCAACTTGCAATAATATGGCCATTCATAATTTTTACGCGAGCAAGCGTCATTGAGGAATTCTGGTTTGCTCGTATCGCATTCCTGGTTGAAAGGTGTTGGAAACGCGGCCGAATTTTCTTTCCCTCTGCCCACCACACTTGCGCGCCGCAGATCGCGCAATTCCGCGAATTCCAAGGCGGATGGAGACTCATGATTCGACTGGTCGAGGGAGGGCGGTCACGAGGGGCGGCCACGAAGGTAATTTCGTGGCGAGCTTGCGCTATAATCGCGCTCGACGCGGACGGGCCGCCTTTTTGCGGTTTCGAACGCGGGACACCGCCGTATCGAAGACAACGTTGCTATGCTTGGAGAGAGGTATGAGAGAAAGTTTATGAAATTTTAGGAGAAGCTGATAAAAACGGATAAAGACTTTTTTTACAAGGAAAATATATAACATTATAAATTATGTATTAATTTTTATATTGATAAGTAATTTGAAATTCGAGTTTTAAATTCAAATTCGAAATTCTGCAATTTTCGAAATTAAAATAGAGAATTTTTTATTTTCTTTTTTTAAATAATAATAATAATAATAATAATCATGTTTTTGCGAAATAAACCTAAAATTTACACATAAAGTGAATCAATTATCATTGATTAGTGAAATATTTTTATTTGAGTTTTGAAAATTTTATCGTTAATATTTTTAATTTTTGAACTATACGCATATTAAAAATAATTGTACAAATGGAACATATGTTCAAATTTGATATACAAAAACTAAATAAAGATCGAAAAAATAAATGTGTAAAGAGTGATTCACGATTATATATCGAATTCTATACACATAAAACTACCTTTAATTTAATATTTATATAACAGTGTACACAGAAATTCTAGCTTGGTAGCAAGGTAACCTTTCTTTTCAATTTCTTTTTCTTTCCTTCGATTATAATATCGCTTACAAGATAAGTAACTGATAATTAATCACAAGTTATCCAAAATGATTTCAATTTAATCTCGAAGCTGTCCGCGATATTAATATATATTTACTTACATACTCGATTACAGATTTCTTGATTTTGTTTCTTACGATATGTCGACGCTTTATTTCTCTCGAGACGAAATTCCAAAAATACACGTTAGATTACAAAAGAAAGAGAATACGAAACAGTGGAAGGATCGTTATTTCAATTAGATTGAGTGACGCAGATTAGCGATATGAATTCGCCGCGTTCTAAATTTAATATACACGTCCGTCGTCGCTATGGTATCTTCATTCTTCGAGGGTGCGGCTCTGAATTTTTCGGGCCAAAATTAAAGCTCGTTGCCACACCGAGGACATTCCTTGATTCCTCTTCTTGTAAATACGTTGCACTCGTGCGAAAACCGATATGTTCATTGTCGTGAGTCTTTCTTAACATTTTTAAATATTTCGAAATAAATTTCACTCTGATTCATCGAACGATAATTAATTATTTTTTAAAACATATTTTTTTTTTTTTTTTACTATCTTTTTAACTTTGGAAAAGTTCTCTTTAAACTCTCGAAAGGCAGACGATAGGTCATTTTTGATCCAAAACGAAAATTCCCTCGTTAGTGTCATAAAACAAATCGGTGGTCAGTTTTGAAGAAACTGGCAGTGCTCGGCCTATTTCGATCCGTGATAAAAAATTTTTCTCGTTCAATTTTAAAAAAAAAAAAAAAAAAAAAAAAGAAAAATCGGCGAGGTCGCTTTTAACCCACATACGTCCCTCCATTATCTCTTTACAAAATATAATGTATTTAACAATAAACAGTAAAATAGCGTCGCGTCGTAAAATTCGATACCCGCCGGCGGAAAATTAACGATCATATAATAACGTATCTATAAATTTTATTAGAGAAATTATTTCTGTTTACGTATATAATAACACGGATCAGAAATGACCCACAGGGTCGGTGTTGGTTTGAATGAGAGAAATCTAATCGAAACGATGATGCAAGAAATAGGGATACAAGAAAGACTTCTGCCGTGATGAAGAAATAAAAGTCGAACGTTTGTTGTACAACCAGTTGGAAATTAAGAAAGTGGTATAAGCATACCTGAACGCGGTTTACGATTATTAATGATAAAATTTACACGTTTCACGTGTCGTATTTATCACCGCCAATTTCTCCGACGAGCCATTACATCATCGTACACCAGTGCAAATGTCAACCGACTCCGGTACAGCTACAATAATAGAGGCGTACGATTAACTCATTTATCGGGCCAAACGCACAGCGGAAAAAAAAAGAAAAAAAAAATGATAAAGAAACTTGGATAAATCGTACATACTATGTACGCGATCGAGTAACTGAACTTTACGAACGATGGAAATAATCAGCTTATCATTGATTTTTAGTCAGGCTGTGACATAATTACGATAAGGAGTGTCGCGCACACGCGCTTCGAGAAAGTGATGTCCGATGATTCAACTACCATCTTCTATTTCTCTTTGTTTTATTTCATAAAAATTGAAACGCTACAGTTAAGTTTACTACGATTGAATTACTACAATCTATATAGCGGTGGCGTAACAAATGATGTGTGTAGAGTAGAGGCGATTGATTAACGTGTAAATGATGACGAGGAAACGGGAATTCGAAAGAAAAATATGTCAACGATAAAACGACAACCGTGACTAAAGTGCTTGCTTGTTTGTAACTCTGTTTTATAAGTGGAATAATATTCATAGATAATAGGCCATTAATTTTTATCGGCACTTAAACAATATGTGATACGCGAACGATTCCACTGTCTGCCTCATTGCTTGCATGAAGAATTGCTACCTTTCAAACGTGTTGTATTTTATACAAGGTACTCGGTTCCAGCTCATTACACGTGGACATTTTCGCGCAGAATAGAAGAGATCAATAAATGTCTTTAAAAATTTAGAAAACATATTTTAAAACTTAGTTCTTATTTCGAGAAAAGTATAAAAATTATAATATAAATGTTATGAAAAAAAAAAGAAAAATTTCAAGAAGATGACAGAAAAAGGAATTTTCGAATTATTTTATTTCGTTCTTCTAATAATTTTTCTTATTAGAAAAATGCAAAGAGTGAAAATCGTGTAATTAGAGATAATAAAAAAAAAGAATGTTCGAATCGCCATTTCGAAGATCCATTATGGCCATACAATGGCGAGGATATGGTAACAAAAAGCTCGTTGATGGTAAGACGAGATAATTATTCTAGCCCGGCGCAAGCTCTTCGATCATTTCGGAACGTTGCTTTAGGCGTGGCAACACATGTTCTCAGCTCGGCGCTATGCACAGTGCATAGGTATGCAACGTATACCTATATGCAACATGTCAGGACACGTGGTACCGAATCTCTCAGGCTTGCCAACGGCTATCCATTTTCGCTACGAACAAGATCCCACGCTACAAATTATCCCTTGCGGTCACGGAACCGAAATGAATCGGTGCAACGACTAATTATGCTTTCAACTCGTCAGAATTTTCATAGGTAATCCATTTGAGATTGATATAATCGGAAAACACGTAGTAAGTTGGAAAATTATAAACGTGTAATACATCACACATGCCATATATTGAAATTTGTAGGATATGATTTCATGACAGCACCATCTTTGAATTTTAAATTTTATACTTTGCAATTTGAAGATTAATTTAAATCTCAATTTCTAAAAATTCATTAACACTTTTTTTTTTCTCCTAATGAAGATATATATTATATTTGATTTAAATAATCGAGATCAAATTTAAATTTGAATAGTTATATTAAGAAATCTTTTGCATGACGTTCGAAATTTGAGCGTCATATTACAAAATAAAATTTTAATTTTATTACATTTTTGGTAGTTAATTCATTTTGTAAATTTATATATTACATTAATATCGCATATATAAAGAAAGTGAAGAGATTGAAAATATATTGAATGTAATTTCATTAATGGCCTCTTCCAACGAAATCAAGCAACGATCGTAATTCGGGGGAACGAAGAAAGCAACTTCCTTGACTGCTCGTAAAAGCGCATCCGCAAACAGCAGGGACGATATCCGCTTTCGCGGTGAATAGTCAACAGCATAAACGATTCATTCGCTGGTTAGCCTGGCATATGCGAAGTCACACACGGGAAGAGAACAGATAGACACAAATAGGTGAGGCTTTTGACCGTTGAATACATTTGACTTTCAAACGGTTGAAATTATATCCGGATTCATATATCTACAGACCTGAAATACAACGACCATAGTTTCTCGAATCGTGTACTCTGAATGCTGAAATATATGTGCACTTGTCACGAATATTTCAATATCATGTTTTGTTTTTCCAATCATTGTAAGATTTTTCTCTTGCAAGAGAAAATTTTATTAGAAACTGATGTAAAATTTTTTGATAATCATACTTTGTAAATAATAAAAATTTTATAAAAATACCTAAATAAATATTATAGCACATAACGACACGAAATAACGAATTTTTATACGACAATTTTCAAATATATTAAAATTAATATAATATTAAAATAAAATGTTAGAATTTTTACTAATTTGTGATACTTTTATGATAATGATTAAGTATTAATGTCGACGATAGATAATGAACTACATATAATGAATTCTTTAACATAATGCGAATAATTAAAAAAATTCATAAATATATTTTACGACCAGTCTACCTAATAATTTTATCTGTTAAAATACTATCACATAGTTCAATAATTTTAAATATTATTTGAAATTTTAAAAAACATCCTCGAATCGTATTAACAACGAAGTAACAAAGTTCCTACAACATGATCGATTTCACTTATATTGCTTGATATCATCGAAAGATATCGATTTAAAGATGTATCCTTTAAAGATGATCACGTTAATCGTATCACTCGATTATATTAAAAAAATGGTAGATAGAATTTAGAGTTGAAAAAACGAATTAACACGAAATAATGAGGACTCACCTGTAGATTTGGCGATCCTCGAAAAGAGAACTGTGACATGTTGTGTCGGCCACTCAGGGCCGTGATGGTCGGGCGCCGCTACGCGATCATCCTTCCAAACCGTAGCATCTGTTGCAGTGTCACCAAGTCACTCGGAACAAGTATCAGATCACTTTTGTTTTTTCTTCTCTTTTTAATTTTATTTTTTCACCACGTAACACGACGAGAAAGATAAAATCGTGCGGATATAATTGCCGGTCGGAAAACCAGAGCAAGTCACTAAATGGCAAAACAACGTAAAAAAAATGGCAAAAAATTTTTCACTAAAAAAACTCACGCCTGTTTTATTGCACTGTCTAGTACCCGACTCTACTTGATTCTGAAGGCGGTCTCCGTATATACACTTGCACTGTCACAAACGCAGGCACTGTGAGAAGCAGGGACCAGTTTTCCGATCTTCGACCACAATGCAGTTATAAAGATGACACTGTCGGTTTCGGGATTTCACGATCAACACAGACCGATGACAACTATAAGTCAACAGGAACAGTTCACACAAATCACTAGAGATCGAAAAACAAAGATTGTAGATTTGTCCAGATGATAAAAATGATATGACACAAGTCGAAATTGATAAATCATAAATTAATAACGGTAGAAATACAACTAACGCGTTACTTAAATATAAGTATCATATGCGCCGGTGGATAATTCGTTCATGTAACTCACGCCGTTGATCCGATCGACGCGCCAGCTATGATCGGTCGCGACTATCCTCCGAATCGTCGTTTCTTTTCGACGGAATCCAGACCTCCGCTCAGCGGTTAGGAAGGCGGAGGTACATAAGTACGAGTGCGAAGAAGAAAGCGCGATATAGAGAGAGAGGAAATGAGAAAGCGAGACGAAATAGAGGGAGGAGCGAGCGAGAGGAAGCGCTAGAGGGACGGACAAGAGGCGAAACGAGAGATAGAGAGGGAGAGAGTGGTAGATCGAGAACTCGAGCGATGGTGACGAAGAGACTCGTGAAAAAGGAAAGGCGAGGATCGACTTGTTCGCGCACACCGATCTCCTTTTTTTTCCTTCCTTGCTTGTAAAATCCGTCTACACGTTGAATTGCTTTACACCCCGTGAAATCACGACATGGGGAAACTCGTATTCGTTATTTTTTTTATAATTAAAATTGAAAATTGATCGATATGAATTTTTTTAACTCACAAATTATATCACCAAATCTATATACGCGCACTCTAAACAAATAGTAACTACAAACTGGCGCGAGTCACATGTGTATAACGCCTCGGCACTTCTGTCTTCACCTCTGCGTGATTCGCGTGCGTGTGCGTCCACATGTATGTGTATGTTTTCACTCGTGTTTAGAGGGGGTACAAGGAGGGCGCGTGTCCATGCGACGAGTCTTCCCTCTCTACTTTCGAACTTGGCGGAAACTTCTTTCGCGCGCGCTTACAGAATAATTATTCGATCGAATGGGTATTTCAATTATCCGTCTAATATGATTCACACGCGCACTTTTAATCGTCACTTATATCCGATTTTGATCGGATAATCACCAATAAAGATATATAAGAGATGGTAAATCCAACAGTAGGTTATAAGTAACGCGTTCGTCGAAGGTCCGGATAACGCGATCCAAATCCGTAAGTTCTGGTATCCTCGTTCCTCGAGATGACGGTTGATCGGTGTAGGAGGAGGCGGCAGTACAGTGACGGTGGCGCTGGCGATAACGATGGTAGTGTGCCGATGGTGGTGGTGGTAGTGACGAGAAACGGTCGGCTCGACAGTGGTGGTGGCAGAGTCGTCGCCGTAGTTCTTTTCCTTCCATGGAAAGGGGGACGATTTTTGCGAGATGGTTTGCCCTCGGTGAGACGGGTGGGAGGGTCCAGGCCGGCACGCCGCGCAGTGTGGTGGGGGAGCCTGGTGCCACCTCTGCTGGTGGCTGATGATGCCACTACCGGCACCTCGTACCCACGCGAATTCGTACCGCACTCTACTAGTAGGCCGAGTGTTCTGTGTATACTTCTCTTCTCTCGAGTCAGGTCGGCATCTTCGTAGATCG